>NC_043008.1:54926200-54946200 GCF_006345805.1 Octopus sinensis
ATAAAAACAAAAGAAAACAGAAGACCCAAGTGAAGAAACATCTAAAAATGAAACAGAATTAGGAAATGGAAGGAGCCAAAGGTAAAGGGTGGGAGATATTCTCCAGAAAAAAAGGAAACGATTCAACCCCACTAGCCCTACAACAAAACAAAAAACCAGCAACCAACAGAACACACAACTACCAAAAAGTCCCAGACTAAAATGTTCCCCTCTCATCTAGACATAGATGGCACTGAAGTTGTGACGACGAACAAGTCACTACTGCAGCAATTAAAAAACGTGCCCAATGCTGATAACATTACAAAAAACTTTGAGGGGAAAAACATCCTCAAAACTATATTTGAAATAGACAGGGCTAACAAAAATATGTTAGCAAATCGTTTTAAAAATGACATAGGCCCTCTGAGGAAAGACTTTTCCCCACTAATGTTTGGGGGCCTAGTCAACGACACCTTACAAGTCCCGGACGAAAAACCAAAATAATGAGATGGTAGTGCAACCCATCTCTAACACTTTATGTTGGTTGTTTAAATGCCTCGCCGCCTGGGGGCAGAATGGCAGCGAGGTCGTTTCGTGAATGATCTCAAGTCGCATAGGATGGATATAGTGGTTGCCACAGATTACAGTTTGAGTAGTCAACGGAGTATTCCACCCTCCTAAATGGTTACAAGAAATTTATTTATCCATGCCTACTTGGAGGAGGGAGAGGTGTCGCTGTGTTGCTCAGAAAAAAAGCTGGATTTAGAGGCAAGAACTATCTTCATCGACCCGAAAATTAGATTGGTCGTCCTTGATCAGCGGTAAGCAGTGGTAAGGTGTTCAGGCTGGTAGCTGTCTACGCTCCCACGAGATCCGAAAAGGGTGATTTTTTTGGAAGCTTGGAAAAATTCTTGGAGAAGTTCACACCATAGTAATGCTAGGTGACTTTAACGTAGTCTGCGATACACGCATAGATTATGTTGGCCCGTATACTGACAGGAGGGGAAACCCGCGCTTCAATAATCTGCTCAGTCGGTTTCAGCTGGCAGAAGGGTACTGACCAGATGACCCAGACGCTCCATTGTGGACATGTACTAATAGCGATGGGTGATCTAGATCTTATTTAGACAGGATTCTAATTAGAAAAATAGATAAAAATAGATAAAAACCTAGTTAGTCGTCCACAAGTTCCCTATGTCGGCCACAGTGATCACAAATTTGTGACCTGTAGACTGGACTTAGATAAGTTACGTAGACATGTATCCGGCTACTAGAAACTCGATGTTGGTGTGGGACAAGCACAGACACTCAAATATATACATCGGGGTCGATAAAATTAGTACCAGTTACGCACTGAGGTCGATGTAATCGACTTAATCCCTTCGCCCGGATTTGAGGCCTTGTGCTTCCAGTAGAAAGGATTTATTAAGTATTTATCTAATTGTTCAGTGTGCCATTAGAAACCGAGACGGTGCCTGCATTGGGTGATGGTACACCAAATTCATTGAAGTAGAAGCTGTTTTAGTAGCGAAACAAAGGCAGAAAGGACATGCAAGTTGTCAGTTAGTCTGATGCCTTAGTTCTGTTTGTAAATGTATGTCCGCCAATGAAATCGACTTATTGTCTTGTTTTGTGTTATCTATTTATTGATGCAAACTAGGAAATGAATATAGCAGCAGAATATAGTCTCAGAGATGCAAATAGTAAAGTATGAGTTCTGATGGAACCTAACAGATGGCCAGCATATTCATTGTTCTTCAAGCAATTAACACAAATAAATACTTTCATTTCAGATGTATGTATGTATATATGTACGTATGTGCATTATTCTTACACACACATACACAAAAATACGAACAATAGGAGTGGCTGTGTGGTAAGAAGCTTGCTTACCAACCGCATGGTTCCGGGTTCACTCCCACTGCGTAGCACCTTGGGCAGGTGTCTTCTGTATTAGCTTCGGTCCGACCAAAGCCTTGTGAGTGGATTTGGTAGACGGAAACTGAAAGAAGCCCGTCGATTATATGTATTTTTATATGTGTATGTGTGTCTATATGTTTGTGTGTCTGTGTTTGTCTCCCCAACATCGCTTGACAACCGATGCTGGTGTGTTTATGTCCCCGTAACTTAGCGGTTCGGCGAAAGAGACCGATAGAATTAAGTACTAGGCTTACAAAGAATAAGTCTTGGAGTAGGTTTACTCGACTAAAAGGTGGTGCTCCAGCATGGCCACAGTCAAATGCCTGAAACAAGTGAAAGAGAGTAAAGGGAGTCTCACTTTGTTCATTTATAGCAGTGGACTTAAAGCAACATGCATGTTTTAACTAAGATCTGTTAAACAACAGAATATATTCCTTTAACAAAGAAACTCATGGATAACTGCAACAATACAGAGAATCTGAAAACGCATTCCTTATCTTATTGTTCGTCTTTCTGCAATAATCGTTCCTCCAACTGTTGTCGTCCAGGTGGATTTTAATTTCGCTGCTGCCGGTGCTGTTGTTGTTATATTTATTATTGTTGTTACAACACCTGTTCTTTCCTGCACAGACTGGTTTTGACCTCATTAGATTCTAAGCTAACCACTTTAGAATAAAACATTCACCATTTAAATACTGCCGGTAACGTTATACTTTTCTTTACATATTCTGTTTAGTCATACTGTTATAAGTCGCAACATATTCATTGTTCTTCAAGCAATTAACACAAATAAATACTTTCATTTAAGATGTATGTATGTATGTATGTATGTATGTATGTATGTATGTATGTATGTATGTATGTATGTATGTATGTATGTATGTATGTATGTGTGTATGTATGGGTGTATGTATGTATGTATGTATGTATGTATGTGTGTATGTATGTATGTATGTATGTATGTATGTATGATGTATGTATGTATGTATGTATGTATGTATGTGTATGTATGTATGTATGTATGTATGTATGTATGTATGTGCAGCTATTCGTGCACACACGCATGCATATGTTTATATACATACATATACCTACACACACATACATGCACCCCCACACAAACAAACACACATATATACATTCATATATACATACATACATGCATACATACATACGTATATATATATATATTATATATATATATATATATATATATATATATATATATATATATATATATTATATATATATATATAAAGACTCCGCCGGTTACGACGACGATCAACAGAACAGCTTGCTCGTGAAATTAACGTGCAAATGGCTGAGCATTCCACAGACACGTGTACCCTTAACGTAGTTCTCGGGGATAATCAGCGGGACACAGAGAGTGACAAGGCTGACCCTTTGAAATACAAGTACAACTCATTTTTGCCAGCTGAGTGGACTGGAGCAACGTGAAATAAAGTGTCTTGCTCAAGGACACAACGCGTCGCCGGGAATCGAACTCACAACCATACGATCATGAGCCGAATGCCCTAACCACTAAGCCACGCGCCCTCACTATATATATATATATATGGTGGCTGCCCCCTCGTTATCGAGTATGGCCATTGCACGAATTTAATCAATGTTGTTATCATGCAATGCCTGTGCAAGATTTTTTTTAAAGTGAGGAAAGGCTGTGCACTGAGTCGATCCCACCCACTAAGCAACAGCAGCCATAATCCGAAAAGAAGAACAAGTCAACATCATCGGTAACCACTGAGCCGCATGTTTTATGTCGGAGTTATCCCAGTTACCTGAGTTACCTTCTCCTAGAAGGATGCCCTAACAAAAGCTAGGAGTCCTTCACTCCCAATGGTTTAACCGCGCGATCGGGTATTCAGTCCGATTATTTCTATGTCCCCGCGCATGATACAGCCTTAAGACATTTATTGGATGGCCGTTGACTCTCAAGAGTTCCTCCGTCCTTTGACGGGTTTTGTTTTTCATCCCGCAGGGTGTCCAATAAACACCCTCCTCACCAAGCAAGCTTGGTGGGGTTGCCGGTTTAGTCGCCGACAACCCAACCATGCAACAGGTTGTACTGGGTTACATGTTACCAGTAGCACTCGAAAGTGACCTGACATAAATATATATATATAAAGAGACGAATTTGATAATATACTTAGAATATTTAAAAGGGTTTCTCAATTCCTTGGTTCTCAAAAGACGGAAATGTTATTAAAGTCCGACAGAAATTAATACAATGAGCAAAGAAATCATGGGGGTAGTAAGAGAACTCTTCTAAACTCACATTCCTAATTAGAACAGTAGAAAGAGATCAACGAGAGATTAAGCCGAACTCAACAAGCGAAGGTTAATCAAGCGTTACACCAGTTATGTAAAATTGTGGAATCACTAATACTATAGAATCAGAACCAACATTGAGACCCCAAAGTAGACAACAACAGCATTTATCTACGACGACATAGATATTCAATCAGATCTCACAATTAGCAAACTTGTCACTTGGAAAACTACCAGCATGGCCTAGACGCCGCATGCTTCCCTTCTCAGCTCGAGCCAGCGGGGCTAGACCGCGGTGATGGTAGAAGGCCGGTCGGTGTAACAATTTTTCCCGTTCAGTGGCTGTAGGCCCCTCATCTGGGATATTATGACACCTTCTCTAATGGCAGCACTTTAGTGGCAGCACTCTTTGCAAACTTCAGTGAAAAATGGGACAATTTTGCACACTTTTGGAGAAAATTATGTGAAACAGAATTACTATTTGATAAGAAAAACATTGATACGTGAATTATATGAGATATAATGAATGACAACTCAACAAAAAGTACGGAGAAAGCATTGAACAAATTTTGCGATTATATATGCACCTTCTAATACAGGGATTCCCAACCATTGTTTTATCCATGGATCCCTTTGGTTATAATTTTATTTTGGTTGGCCCCTATAAGCCTTTCGATGTTTAAAAACTGGTTTCACAGAAACTTCTTTCAAAGTTCCTATTTTGTTTTTCACACATTAGCTTCTGTAGGTTGAACTATGTGAAATGTTAGAGAAAGAAACCTAGATGTTTCTTGCAACATACACCAATGCATACATCTAAAGCAAATTTTTTCAGGGGCCCTTAAAATACTATTGTGGATCCCCAATTTACTATGTGTTTGTGAGCGTGAGTGAATATATGACTTTCCTGGGGGTTTTTTCTGTTTCCGAAGAAGAGCTTTGCTGGAAACGTTAAACTATTACTCTTTTCTTTCTCTGAGCGTCTTATTAATACATTGCTTGTGCTACGTCCACAAGTT
Organism: Octopus sinensis; assembly: GCF_006345805.1. Taxonomy (NCBI): domain Eukaryota; kingdom Metazoa; phylum Mollusca; class Cephalopoda; order Octopoda; family Octopodidae; genus Octopus; species Octopus sinensis. The sequence goes on from NC_043008.1 coordinate 54,931,408, forward strand.
CGTTCGCTTGTATTTTTCTTTTTCTCTGTGTTTTTTAATTGATTATATATATATATATATAGGCGCAGGAGTGGCTGTGTGGTAAGTAGCTTGCTAACCAGCCACATGGTTCCAGGTTCAGTCCCACTGCGTGGCATCTTGGGCAAGTGTCTTCTGCTATAGCCCCGGGCCGACCAATGCCTTGTGAGTGGATTTGGTAGACGGAAACTGAAAGCCTGTCGTATATATGTATATATGTATATGTGTGTGTATGTGTTTGTGTGTCTGTGTTTGTCCCCCGAGCATTGCTTGACAACCGATGCTGGTGTGTTTACGTCCCCGTCACTTAGCGGTTCGGCAAAAGAGACCGATAGAATAAGTACTGGGCTTACAAAGAATAAGTCCCGGGGTCGATTTGCTCGACTAAAGGCGGTGCTCCAGCATGACCGCAGTCAAATGACTGAAACAAGTAAAAGGGTAAAGAGTCTACGCATCCCTCTCTCTCTCTCTATATATATATATATATATGTATAATAAATGAATAATAAATAATATATGTGTATATGTGTGTGTTTTAATTGAGTATTTGTCTTCCATCACCCTATGACAACTGGTGTTATACATACATACATGCATGTATGCATGCATATATGGGTACAGGACGTCACTGACTGCAAATAACATGAAATATGTAAACAACGGGGAAAATGGAAAACAGGACAAGTAAACACATAGAAATGACCCTTCATCAGTTGTCGGCTGTCTATCTACTCCTCATTTCGAGCATTCAATGACAATATGAGTCTTATTATAAATTCTATAATAAAATGTAGGATTTATGGAGAGTCGAAGTCGGGAATACCAAAATGACAGTTGAGGCATACAAGGACACCGAATGAAAACTAAAATGGAGGGTCGATAGACCAGAACGGTAGGAAAAGAGTGAACGCTCGTATGTATGCGTTTCGTGCCCAAGCATGGCAGCAGTCTGATGACAGAGACAAATAGAAGATAAAAGACCGATGATGTACGTTTGCATAACACTTCGTAGAGATGCAGGCGTGTACGTACGTGTGTCTGTGTATTGACTTACGCTGAGTTAATACTTAAAGTGGCATTTCATGTTTTATACATAAAATATACTAATTACTTTCTTATGTTCTATGATTTAAGACGGAGTGCAAACTCGTCATGCATAAATTCTATGATAATATCACGTTTCAGATATTTTCCACGGAAATAATCTCCAGAAGATAATGTTGACTTCTATTAAATCAATCTGCCGCGTGTACTTTAATCGGTTGCTTGCAGATCTAATGTATCCTCGTATTTGTTTGTTGATCGTCTTTAGCATAACAACCCTCAGTTCCAACACTTTTATAAGTTTAGGTGTGTGATTAAGAAGCTCGCTTTGCAGCCAAGTACACACACACACACACACACACCACACATATATATATATATATATATATATATATATATATATATATATATATATATATAATAACATGAGGGAATATATTCCAAACTTACTGGGAAAAATTCAATTTAGAAATACTGAATCAAATTTCACAAAAATATAATATATATATATATTATATATTATATATATATAAATCAGAAATTATTATTTTGCACATTACTTTCATCGTTATATTTTTATCTTATATTTAATATTTCTATAGTATGTAATTTTTTAGATGGTCTAATTCAATTTTTCATTTTGAATAGATAAAAGGTGTTTTTTTTTCTAATTTATATATATATATATATAATTATATATATATATATATATATAATATATATTATGTGTGTGGGTGTGTGTGTGTTGTGTGTGTGAAATGTAATATGTGACAATTATTCGGTAGCCATGATAGCATTTTTCCGATGCCGGATAACTGAAGAGATGGCGACGTGGATTTCCACCCCGACATCCGAAACTCGGAGTTTTGTTATCGCTACTGAATAATTGTCACATATTACATTTACAGATAATTCCTCTTTTTACGTAATCGAGGTCTCTTACATTCTTTTGTTGTCTTACCATTTCTATTAATATATATATATATATAATATATATATATATAATATATTATATATATAATATATAATATATATATATGTTGTGTATATATATATAATATATATATGTATATATATATATATATATATATATATATATATATACGTATATATATATATATGTGTATATATATATATACTATATATATATATATATATATATATGTATGTATATATGTATATATGATAATATATATATATATATAATATATATATATATATATATATATATATATAATATATATATATTATATATTACGGAGATGTACCTGATAGCAAGTGATTTGATCTGAGATCGTGTGCTGAAACGAAAACAATTGCGGCGTGGAAGGTGTTGTAAGCCATTTAAGAAACACACAAAAAGCCGTTCGATTCACTTCAACATTAAGTTTAATTCGTCAAAATATTTTCGTCGCTTTAAGACCGCGACCTGTTCACTGACAAAAACCCGTGCTGATATACATGTATATATATGTATATATATATATATATAGTATATATATATATAATATATATATATATTATATATATATATATATATATATAAACGGCAGTTTGTCTGTGCGTGTTTCTGTGTGTCTGTTTGCTTGTACCCTCACCCTGACCATGGCTTTCAACCGATTCTGATGAAACTTGACACACACATAGCCCAATGTCATAATTCAAAACTAACGCAGCGAAAAATTTTGAAAAGTTCCCCCAGTTCTGAAAAAAATCGATAAATTCGACATGGGGTCGAGAAGAGAAACACAAACACCAAAACTGTCTAGGGGACGTAACTCCACCTTTTTAACTCTCAAAAAAAAATTTCCATCATTTTTTTTCCATTTGTTTGCTATTTTTTGGCTATAACTCTCTAAAAATGCTTTATAGTTATTTCCCTTACAAACCTGAGCAACGCCGGGCGATACTGCTAGTATATATATATATATATATATATATATATATAATATATATGCGTGTGTGTGTGTGTACATAAACTTTTTTCGAAAGACGCTCATTTCCACAGCTTGTATTCGTGATCGTGCTGTCGTTACCAAACATTCATATTTTTATTTCCCGCTTTTTACTTCCTGCTTCCATACAAGCATGTTTTACTTCAGTTCTGATACTAATCCATATATCGGCTTGCTTCAAATTTTGGCGCGAAGCCTGCAATTTCGGTGGAGAGCGGATGGAGGAGACAGGTACGTATTTTTACCGACCCCGAAAATATAAAAGCCAAAGTCGACCTCGGTGGGAATTGAACTCAGAACGCAATGAAGGACGAAATGTCGCCAAGCATTTTGTCCCGCGTGCTAATGATTCTGCCAGCTTACTGCCTTAATCATACAATCTCGTATATTTTCTCTCCTTCTCCTTTTGTCCTGATGAAGTATCGCTATCAGAAAAGTCGATATTATCTTGTCTTCATTTACTTTCCGGTACGTAGTCTCTCATTGATTTTGTATTAATTCACCGTCTTTATGTTTTGATCGTTGCTTGGATTGTCCCCCTTCCCTCATTATCTCGCGCCTGACTTGGGATAAATTATCTGATAACACACATAATTAATGATTTTTTAGCTCCAGATCAGTTCTAAATCAACAGATATCCATGTTAAAAGGCGTTAAAGCCGTAACTATCACGTCCTGTGTCTAATGCGTGCTACATTATCTAATATGTTGGACACTAAAATGTAATACTAACCACTGGACAGCAATTAACAGTAATCATGTATATATATATTATATATATATATATATTAATATATATATATATATATATATATATATATATATATATAATATATATATATATATATATGTATATATATATATATATATATATAATATATATATATATATATATATATATATATATATGCGCAGGCATGGCTGTATGGTAAGAAGCTGTTTCTACATCACATGGTTCCGAGTTCAGTCACACTGCGTGGCACCTTGGGCAAGTGTTTTTACTATAGCCTCGGACCGACCAAAGCCTTGTGAGTGGATTTGGTAGATGGAAACTGAAAGAAGACCATACGTATATACTTCTATGGATATATGTCTGTGTTTGTACCCCACTGTCGCTTGATAGCTGATGTTGGTGTGTTTACGTCCTCGTAACTTAGCGGTTAGGAAAAAGATACCGATACAATAAGTACTAGGCATACAAAGAATAAGTCCTGGGATCGATTTCTTTGCTAAAACCCTTCAAGGCGGTTCTCCAGCGCGGTCGCAGTCAAATGGCTGAGACATGTAAAAGAATATATATACCCGTGTACACACATACACCCACACGCACACATATATATATAAGGTGTTGCAGACCCGATCGCTGCATTGTGGGTTCAATTCTCCGACCACACGTGGGGTTGTGTTCTTGAGCATAACACTTCATCTCACGTACGTTGCTCTGTGATCACATCGACATCTGACGTGTGATACACCGTGCACCTTTATGTCGATTTGATGGAGGGAGGGAGCCGATGAACAGCACAAACATTTGATCATTATAACCGAATCATCTGTGCAGACTGTTTACCACGGAATTGCAGAACCTTCTTTCTCAGACCGGAGGGTCTACCATACATGTATGTATGTATACTTATAGACACACACCCGAACACACACACACACACACATACACACACACACACACATATGATTGCTGTTAATTGTTGAAATGAAACACGAGCACCGTGTGATTTTTAAGGAAAAATCTTTACTTTTAGAATTGATATCATGAAAAAAGTCTCTTCAAGATATCATGATAAAAAAAAAACCTTCGATCATGAATGACCATGGGATTGCACCTGGAAATTTCCCCTCCGAGGCACATGTTCGGGTATGTTTGTTTGTGGATGACAGACAGTCGCCCATGTATACCAGCTTCCCTTCTCCATGCCACCAATGTTATCCAAGGGAAAGGCAAAGACCGATACAGCTTGGCACCAATGACGTCGCAAGTCATTTCTACAGCTGAGTGAACTGGAGCAACGTGAAATAAAGTGTCTTGCTCAAGAACATAATACCCAATTCGGTCCGGGAATCGAACTCGCTACCTCATGATTGTGAGTCCAACGCTCTAACCATTGAGCCATGCGTCTTTATGAAAGACTAATTTAGCCATCAAGACTAATTTAATTTATCTCAATTTAATTTTCCTTTTATTTCAGATTGTCTATACCATCTTTCAAAATAAAGCCTTAGTGGTCAGTAAGTTATAATATGTAATATATTTTGGTGATAATTGGAATTCATTAGCCTTAGCTAAATGTTTAACCAGATTAAGAAGTCCTAACATATATTTCAATACTACTTCAGCTCTATTATTTTTTTAAGGCACATACGTCACTTCACCCATTAGTGGCTTCGAACAACAATGCACTGGTTACTATTATATCTTGATGGCCTCCTGTCCTACATTCTTCGCAATGTGCTAGCACTGAGGAGAATGTTCTGGTGTTGATTTTCTAGATCTTTCTAATACTATAGTTGATTAAGTAGGAATCGGTTAATGTGCATAATTTATGCATCATTGATTTACATAACACTCGCACATCTGAAACGCGTGTAAGAAAATGATGGCCCATAAACTATAAATTTAAGATCAATAATTCTTCATTCTTGTTTTTGTCATTTACTATTCAATACCGTTGAGCTGAAATATGAACCAAATGAATGTAGTTATTCATAGATACATCCCTTTACAGCATAAAAGCGGTTCTGTTGTACATTGGGAACACCATGCCTTTAGTTCCAATTGCTCACTCAGTCATTTTAAGAGAGACATGAGAACCTCGCTTTTATTCTAGGCTGCATAAGTTACAAGGAACATGAGCGGCTAACTTGAGTGGACTTGAAAGTACTAGCCCTACAAACTGGGTACATCACGTTTAAGTGCTTCCTTTTTAAGTGGGGAAGTGGGGTCAGATCACAACATTATGTACGCTCAAAATGGCCACCTCGGGAAACTATGACGCCTAGAGCCATAATGTAAATCCTGAGCCTCTAGTTAAGAATGAGAAAATCATTTTTCCACCACTGCATATAATGAAGCAATTTACCAAAGCGCTGCAACATAACGAGCCATGTTTCCAGTACCTAAAGCCGATTTTCCCTAAAATAAGTGATGCCAAGATTGAAGAGGGCATATTCGTAGGCACTCAGATTCATCAACTTATAGCTGATGAGGATTTCGAGACGACAATCGATGAAAGTGAGCTAGCGGCATGACATGGATTCAAAGATGTCTGCAAATGACTTCTGGGAAAGCACCAAGTGATCCAACGAGCGAGTATAGTGGAGGGCCTAATCAAGTGCTACCAAGATCTCAGAGGCAATATGTCATTGAAGATACACTTTCTTCATTCTCATCTATCTTTCTTCCCAGAGAATGCAGATGGAGTGAAGAACATGGAGAGAGGTTCCATTAACATATAGTGTCAATGGAAAACAGGTATAAGGAAAAAAACAGGTTTAAGGCGGCGAGCTGGCAAAAACGTTAGCACGCCGGGCGAAATGCTTAGCGGTATTTCGTCTGCCGTTACGTTGTGAGTTCAAATAACGCCGAGGTCGACTTTGCCTTTCACCCTTTCGGGGTCGATAAAATAAGTACCAAGTTACGCACTGGGGTCGATGTAATCGACTTAATACCTATGTCTGTCCTTGTTTGTCCCCTCTGTATTTAACCCCTTGTGGGTAATAAAGAAATAGGTATAAGGGAGAATGGAGCCCAGCTATGCTGGCTGACTTCTGTTGGAATTTTACAAGCTACCTTCGAATCTTTGATTCGACTACAGCACATTCACCATACGCTTCTTAAATAGGTTTAGACATTTCTGCTGCGTTTCCACCCATTTTAAATATAAAAAGTATTATAAGCCGCATATACAATATTTGGTTACCCTTTAACTCTTTTACTTTTTTTCAGTCATGTGACGGTGGCCATGCTGGAGCAAATAGACCCCAGGACTTATTCTTTGTAAGACTAGTACTTATTCTATCGATCTCTTTTACCGAACCGCTAAGTTACGGGGACATAAACATACCAGTATCAGCTGCCAAGCGATGTTGGGGGGACAAACACACTCACACACACACATATCCACATATATACGACGGGCTTCTTTCAGTTTCCGTCTACCAAATCCACTCACAAGGCTTTGGTCAACCCGAGGCTATAGCAGAAGACACTTGCCCAAGTAGCCACGCAGTGGGACTGAACCCTGAACCATGTGGTTCGTAAGCAAGCTACTTACCACACGGCCACGCCTACGCCTATAATTTTGACTCAGATAATCTTTTCAACTCTAGGCACAAAGCACAAAATTTTGGGGGAAGGGGAAAGTCGATTAGATCGACCCCAGTAAGCAACTGGAACTTAATTCATCAACCCCAAAAGGATGAAAGGCAAAGTCGACCTCGGCGGAATTTGAACTTAGAACGCAGCGGCAGACGAAATACCTATTTCTTTACTGCCCACAAGGGGCTAAACATAGAGGGGACAAACAAGGACAGACACGGATTAAGTCGATTACATCGACCCCAGTGCGTAACTGGTACTTAATTTATCGATCCCGAAAGGATGAATGGTAAAGTCGACCTCGGTGGAATTTGAACTCAGAATGTAATGGCAGACGAAATACGGCTACGCATTTCGCACCGCGCGCTAATGTTTGTGCCAGCTCGCCGCCTTAATTTTGACCTTCATAATGGTTGACAAATGTAAGTGACCTACAGAATTATGGAATGAGATCTAACGACATGTTTCCACACCGCAAGTGATACAAATATATCAGTCGTGCCAACATTACCGCTGTAATCGTTTAAAGACACAACCATCAAATCGATCGAGACTCTCGGGATAACCAATATAGATTTTATTATATGAAAATTGCAATATATCTTACAAGGAAACATTTATATATGTTTCAAATTTTGGCACAAGGCCACGAAATTTCGGAGAGGATGCTAGTTGATTACATCGACCTCAGGGTTCAACTGGTACTTAATTTATTAACCTCCGAAAGGATGAAAGGTAAAGTCGACCTCGGCGGAATTTGAACCCAGAACGTGCTGAGAGACGAAATGCCGCTAAGCATTTTGCTCGCGTGCTAGCGATTCTATCAGTTTGCCACCTTCGGAAACATATGCACACACACACACACACATACACACACAAACACACACACTCACACACACACATATATATATACATATATATACATATATATATATGTATATATATATGTATGTATATATATATATATATATATATATATATAAATCCTAGAAAATATATGTAGTAAACGTATATTGAATGACATCTGTGTACGTATATTTACCGGAACAGTTTTTATATATATATACATGCATATATGGGTACAGGACGTCACCAACGAGTTAAATGCGTTAACAACGACGTTGGTGACGTCTCCTATACCATATATGTATATGTAATATGTATATATATATATATATATATATATATATATATATATATATATATATATTGTAATTTTATCTAGTTTCAGCTCACGAGCTGTGGCCATGCTGGGGCACCACCATTTGGTGTTGCTACATAATTTTACTTCACGAATGCTTTTTAGTAATTGCCATTTGGTGCATGAGAGTGTTTGATGCAGCTGCCCTCATCTGCACCTCCTGTCGTGAAGTTGGTTCATCTGGGACACTTGACAGGAAGAGATCCAGTTTTATTTTAAAGACATCTGCATCCACCCCATGCAGGTCTCTCAGGTTCTTCGGGAGGATATTGAAGAGCTGTGGGCCTCGGAAGCCCAGGCTATCACTGTATCTTGTTCTACATCTTGATGGCAAATTTGGAGTCCTTGGCACTATGCAGTGGCACCCAGTTCTAGCATTTGTATAACTCTCGATGCCAAAGTTTGGGACAAGTCCTTCCAGGATCTTCCAGATGTATATTATGGCATATCTTTCTCGCATACGCTCCAAGGAATAGAGTCTTAATCTCTTGAGTCTTTCCCAGTAGCTTATATGCTGCATAGAGGCTATCTTCGTGTAGCTTCGTTGGATCGCCTCAAGTTCTGTGATTAACTTGACACTGGATGGTGACTATATTTGAGAGCAATAGTCAAAGTGCCTTAGGATAAGTGTCCTCCAGAGGACCATCATGGTTTCCTGGTCTCTTGTTCTAAAGGTTCTAAGAATCCATCCGGTCAGCCGCCTACATTTCATTGCCAATTTAGCAACATGCACATGAAAGGTTGCATCATCACTCATGTAAATACCCAGGTCTCGCACTGATTGTGCCTCTGGGATTGCAATTCCTCCAGGTCCAGTGTATTTATTGGGTATTGCATTTAGTTTCGCACGCTGATAGCATAAAGCTTTAAACTTTTCAGCATTGAACTGCATGCTATTCTTTTCAGCCCACTTGTATATTTTGTCTAGGGTTCTTCAGGGTTCTGTATTGCCTGTGAAACTTTTGTATCATCTGCATAACTTGTGATCGTGGCTCTCTGCGTGGCTGAGGGCATGTCTGAGAGGGCCATTATGAACAGTAGTGGTCCCAAAACAGTGCCTTGTGGAACACCGCTCACTATTTGAGTGTTATTGGAGGTGGCCCCATTGGCTACTACCACCTGACTTCTATCCTTCAGAAAGTCATGAAGCCATTCTCCCAATTTTCCAACTATGCCAGGATCACGCAGTCTGTGATATATCATTCCATGATCGACTTTATAAAGGCCTTTGCAAAGTCGAGATATATGACTTCCACATTTGAGTGGTTGAGCAGTCGTTTCAGCACTCAGTCGTAGTGTTGTAGGAGCTGAGTTAAGCAGCTTCTTCATGGTCGGAAACCATGTTGGGTGTCAGGCAGCAAGTCATATATATATATATATATATATATTAGAAAAACACCACCTTTCATCAATTCAAAGTGAACAATTAAATAACACCATCTAGAGAATTACATATAATAGAAATATTAACATTAAAATAACAATAAAATGTCAAAGATTAAGTAAATTGCAAAGAAAAATAACAATAACGTATATAATTTATACAAATTATATTCGTTAGTATTGTTATTTGTTTTGTTTTTGCAATTTACTTAATCTTTGACATTTTAGTGTTATTTTAATGTTAATATTTCTATTATATGTAATTCTCTAGATGGTGTTATTTAATTGTTCACTTTGAATTGATAAATTGGTGTTTTCTAATTTATATATATATATATATATATTATATATATATATGTATGTATGTAGTATGTATGTATGTATGTATGTATGTATGTATGTATGGACATATCATCTAGACTTATCATAATGATTTATATTATGTCTATGGAATGCATGCTACATTCATTATAATGAATGTATTAATTATGTGAATAATAATGAATAATGTCAATAATTTTTGCCAAAATACACTTCTATTGATAAATGATCTTCGTTCAGAATATATCCAGGCAATATGTTACACGTGTTGTAAGTGTATATAAAATATAAGAAATATATGTTCTTTCATTTTTTATCATTTATCATTTTATTATTTATTTGCTTCAGTCATTAGATTTCGAACAATATGGAGCACTAACTTCAAGCATTATTCAATGGCTAATTCATTGGGTTTTCTTAGTAAATTTCTCGTCAGTGTTGATTTTTGGCGTATGCCTTTTGTTTCTACACTTTTTACCCCCATAGACACTCTTATACTCATACATTTTGCTCTTATACTTTTTTGGCTCCATAGTCACTCTTCTAAACTTTGGGGAATCCATAATACTAAATGGCAAGTTTGTGCGTTTGTGAATTTGTTACTTTAACTACTCCGAAACTATCCAACAGACCTTGATGAAACTTGACACGTGTGGGGAGCTTATGCACATTCGGTCACTTACGCACTTGGAATTTTTAAAAAATCGATTTTTAATCAGCATCGATTTTTCAAAAATCGTAAAATTTGGACATTTTTCGCACTATCCATCGTGACATCAATTTGACGAAAAATACCGAAATTTGACGAAAAATATTTCATGGGTGTAAACAGACAGCTTATTAACGGTAATCTATTTAGTATTTGCTAATTCTTCATTTCAATGCGAATTGTTTTGATTCGCTAAAACTTATTATTTCAATTCGTTGTTTTAATTACACAGCGTTTCAGATTTTGATTATGTAAGAGCATTTTATTTCTCAAGCAAAATTTAGGCATTTTGCGCACTAGCCGTCATGACATCAATTAGACGAAATCTTCCCCAAAGCGTAAAATTTCGCCTTTTTACGCATATGCACAAAAATGACGACGACACCGGTTCGCTACAAGACTCTGTTCATCTTTTCGTCAAATTGCTCTTCCCCATGAATGTAGATTTTAAATTTTTGAAAAATGTCGAAATTTGACGAAAAACGTTTCATGGCTATAAGCAGACATCTTAACGGTAATTTATAACCTGGTACCTCAGCTAGTTCTATATAAAATTGTAAAGTTATCACATGTGATTTTTCTATCATATTTTGTTGAATGCGCTATATCATAGTGCTTTGCAAGAACACCTTATGGTAAATGCATGGTTAAACGCTGTGTGAGTGTTATACTTGTATGGCCAATATAGCAGTTAAATACATGGAGTTTACATCTTCCATGTTTGCATCGCAATTTAGATATTACACTAATATTTTGAGGTTCATTTCGTAGTTGTTGCTGTGTTTGTATAAATGAAAAGTTTTTCAATCTAGTGTTTTGTAATAATACCAACAATGAGTTTGTGGTTAGGTGCGCTACAGTCTCTGTTTTGTTTTATGGATTGTCTTTAGTCGCAAGCATGGCTGTATGATTAAGAAGCACGGTTGACAGCTACGTGATCTCGTTTCAGCCGACTGTGCGTGTTGACGAAAACTGTATGGAAATTCTTCGTATATATATATATATATATATATATGTGTGTGGTGTGTGTGTGTGTGTGTGCACACTCACACATTATTTACATTATTTACAATTGACGGATATTTGTCCTCTTCTTGTTTGTTGTTAACACAACGGTTCGGCTGATATACCCTCCAGCCTTCATCAGGTCTCTTGGGGAAATTTCGAACCTGGGTTCTCATTCCTAATGTATTGTTCGATGTTGTTGCTATTATTATTATTATTTTTCATGTCACTACCTCGAATCGAACTCAGAATCTTGGGGTTAGTAGCTGGCGCTCTTAACCACTACGCCATATACCCGTATGGATTCTGGACATCCATATACCACAAGCCGATACCTCAACTTCAACTCCCACCATCCATACAGTGTAAAGAGAGTGATTGCTCAGTGCCTAAAACATCGAGCACTGAATATAAGTAGCGATCGTGATACCCACCACGAAAGAAAATCAAGCGCAGTAACAATCTATTAAGCAACAACTGCCCCAAAAGCATACTCTCCACTCCAATTAAGAAGAAAAGGGGAGATGAATCCGATAAACGGTCCACAGTCTGTTTACCCTATGTGAAAGGCCCCTCCTAAAAGATACAAAAGATATGCGGCCCATATGACATCAGGGCAGTATTCAAAAGTAATACAACACTTTGCAAATATCTCCTCCGAGTAAAACCACCAACAGAAGAGAATATGGCTAAGAACTGCGTGTACTAGATCCCATGTAGCTGTGGTAGGTTATACAAAGGCGAAACATACCGCCCCCTCTAAATAAGTGTAGAGGATCATGTATGGGAAGATGAAAACCACCTCCCCCGGTAGGATGAAGTTAAAATAATAGACAGAGAACACCACAGGGAAATACGAAAACCAAAAGAAGCAGCACATATGCTAGGACACAACAATCTCCTAAGCAGACCGAGTGCAGATATGATCAGCATATTGGAACCGGTATTACGGAAGGATCGGAGAATATAAGATTTATATGCCCTAAAATTCACTCTATAATTGCCCACGGGCATATGGCGTAGTTAAGAGCGCGGTCTGCTAGCCCCAAGATTCCGAGTTCGTTTATTATTCAGTGACCTGAATAATAATATTATAATAATATTATAATAATAATAAAATATAATAATATAATAATAATAATATAATAATAACAATAAAAGCCCTGATGCAGTACCAGGCAGTGGCTCTCATGGTTCTTAATCTTAATATTGGAAGTGTTATCATGTACATGTTTTGTCTTGGTATAAAAGATGGGCTAACAGCAAATATTCTGCTCAATACCACAGATTTGCTTGTCAGTTGTTTGACCTTAACCAGTTGAGCATGTCCCTTAGTGGCTGACGATATGTGCATCTCTGATCACGAGCAGAAGTAGTGGGGGAGCATCATAGCCATGTGCTGAGAGGGATTGTCTGGGGTTTGAATAGTTCACCTCTGGAAACAGGGTGGTTTTTCAACATCCTTAAACAACCCTTATTCAGGGACCGTTTGAGCGGGATGGGCTACTCAACCTGAAGAAAATTCTAACTGGGCCCCACTGCAAGGTCATGTGCTGTTTATCTTGATATGAGATCACCAGGTCGCGCACATATGGTTGTGATGCATGTGCCTGGGGTACCTTTATCAGACGGGTAGTCATGAGGGGATATTGGGCTTCGTATATTTTACCCCAGTGTCACTTTGATGGCATGAACTGCTCTCTCATCAATAATAATAATAATAATACAATAATAATAATAATAAGAATAATATAATATAATAATAATAATAATAATAACAACAACAACAACAGCAACATCGAAAAAACCATAGGAAAGAAACCCAGGCTCGAAAATTCCCTCAAGACACTGATGAATGCTGGAGGGTATATCAGCCGAAAAAGTTGTGTTAACAACAAACAAGATGAGGACAAATATCCGTCAAATGTAAATAATATAAATAATGTAGATAATTTCTCATCTCTTAAATATAGAACTGTATATATATATGTGTGTTGTGGTTGTGTGTGTGTTGTAGTGTGTATGATATATATATATACATATATATATATAATATTTATATATATATATATATATATATATATATATATACATATATATATATATATATATATATATATATATATATATATATATGTGTGTGTGTGTGTGTGTGTGTGTGTGTGTGTGTGACCTCGTCTGTACCACTAGCGATTTTTTCCCCTGTCTTCCTTCTCGGGATCTTCCTTCTCGGGATCTTTCCTTCTCCTATGTTTCCGACGAAGAGCTCTGCTCGAAACGTCAAACCCTCCTTCTTCCCTTCTTTCCTGAGCGTCCAATAATACTTTATTTGTTCCACGTCCTTGCGTTGTTGTGTTTTTTGTTTTTGTTTTCTTGTTTGGATTAACTATATATATATATCAATGTGTGTATCATGCTTAAAATAGATGCAACGTTGAAAGTCTGCTAAACTCCGACGATATTCGACTTGAAAATGACTCTTATGAACATACTATGTTAAAAATCACTGAAATATATAAGTAGCAAAAGAAAATCGTCCAGCAACAGGGCTAACACTGCTAAATACGTATTTCTGCCCCTTCGTCAGTAACAAGTATCGACCGGCAACCGTATGCTATAACAAAGTGGAGGCGCAATGGCTCAGTGGTTAGGGCAGCGGACTCGCGGTCATAGGATCGCGGTTTCGATTCCCAGACCGGGCGTTGTGAGTGTTTATTGAGCGAAAACACCTAAAGCTCCTCGAGGCTCTGGCAGGGGATGGTGGTGATCCCTGCTGTACTCTTGCACCACAACTTTCTCTCACTCTTACTTCCTGTTTCTGTTG
>NC_043008.1:54951200-54958700 GCF_006345805.1 Octopus sinensis
AATAACACCTTGTTACGTGCATTTAACTCGGCTTTTAGGGCTGCTCGAATTCTTCTGTTACACTCCTTCCTGATCTTCTCTTTCGTACATGCATGCTGAATGCCAGAGCCCTCATTTATTCCGAGGTATTTGTAAGTTTGTTCCTGCTCGAGTTCTTTTGTGACTGTGTCAACATCCAACTCCACTGGATGTGAGGTCTTTCCTTTTCGGAAAGTGACCTTGGCACTTTTATCAAGACCAAATTCCATCCTGATGTCACCACCGAATGCTTTCACAGTATGTAATAGTCCTTCAAGCTCATTATCGTCCTTGCCATTGAGTTTTAAGTCATCCACATAAAATAGATGACTTATTTCCTTGTCGCCAATTTTATACCCATACTCTGTTCTGTTAAGTTCACTTGTAAGGGGTAAGAGGGCTATTGGAAAAAATTAAAGGTGAAAGTAAGCCACCTTAGAAAATGCCGCAGTTGATATTAATATTTTTTTGTGATCAGTACTCTATTAGAGTAGGATCAGTACTCTATTAGAGTAGGATCAGTACTCTATTAGAGTAGGATCAGTACTCTATTAGAGTAGGATAGTTGGAGATTAGTATTCCACATTGATATGTTGGGCTTCAGGAAGTTTGAAATCACAGGAGAAATTTTGAAGATTTCCAGCGATTTCAAGATACATGAATGCGGTATGCTGTCGAAGGCCTTTTTATAATCAATCCATGCAGAACTGAGATTTCTGTGTTTGTTATGACAGTTCTCAAGGGCCATGCGATTGATTAAGAGTTGGTCTTTGCATCCATATGACCCTCGTTGTCACCCCTTTTGTTCAGTGGGGAAAATATATTTCTGTTCCATAAACCGGTATGTTTTCTCCACGAGGATGGACGTTAAAATTTTATACGTGGAAGATAGACTTGTTGTGGGCCGATAGTTTTGGGGAGATTTGATTTCATTATTCTTCGGGAGTAGGTAAGTAATACCTCTTGTTAACCAATCTGGTGTTTTCGTAGGATCTCTCATAATTTCATTGAATAAATGGACTAAATTTTCGTTTGAGCACGGGAGTAAGGCAAGCCATAAATTTGGTCAGGGGTTTCCACTTATGGGCCTTCGTGAGTGTCATTCTTGTGTCTGCTTTTGTGATGTGTTCTTATGCTTGTTCTGGTAAGGTTTTGTAAGATCCTTCAGTGCGCCTAATGCAGTCTGCATTTTCATTGTAAGTCTTTTCATCACTCCAGATATTTTTCCAGAAGTTTTCAACTTCTTCCATGGCAGGGGGTGTCTACGACGGTTATTTTGTCCTTCCATATTTCTCTGTAGAATAAGTTAAGTTAATTTTTTGGCTCAAAAAGAAAAAAGCAAGGCCATGTAGGGGGACATTGAGTTATGTACATGGAGGGTGTTCATGCAAAGAGTTCAGGCCATTTCTGGTCAAGAGAGACTTTGAACCGAGCGGTCGTCGGCATCTTCACTATCTCGTCCGGCAGCTTATACCACAGATCCGCAACCCGGACGGAGAAAGCCCCCTCTCCTTCAATTGAGATGAAATCGTCGCAGATAGAGCTTTTCGGAGTGACCCTGCAGCCGACGCTCTGGAGCAGGAGTGAAGAATAGCTCTTTCTAGAGGGATGTGAACAGATTACTTTACTTATAAAATTTGTTTCTTGTCTCAAATCTTTGTTTCTTTGATCCTTTGCTTGGCTTTTTTGTTGCAGTGTTTCTTTTGCTGAAAGCAGTTCTTCTCTTGGTGAGAATCTATGTTTTCTCTTCATATTTCTTTCTTTTCTGGTTTTTACATCGTTTCCACAGATTAGTTTATTCAATAGCGATATTTCACCCCTCATTATTTCAATGTCTTTTTCAATTTTACTTTTCCAGCTTGGAATTCTCCCCAGATTTGTATTTCTTTGCTTTTTCAGGGGCATACAACTGGTTTCAATTATCTTAGCAGCTGCATAAATGACTTCATTTAATTCAGTGAGATCTGGTTTTAGTTCTTGTATAATTTCCTTTGTTACATAGTTCCCATTTAAAATTTGTTTTCTATTTCAGATTGTATTTGAGAGCTTATGAAGTGGTTCTCTATCATGCATATTGGCGTGTCTTACAACTGTAAGCTTTTTCAGGATTTTCTGATTCAGTTCTACCATAGAGTGTCTTTATCCGGTTCATTACAACTTATTTCTCCAGACGTTTGCGTATTCTGGTCTGATGACATTTATTCAGTTGAGACTCGTGAAGAGTTGCTCTCTTTGTCTGGTCCTTCATTTCCTTTCTGTCTTATATCTTGGTAATTTCCCGCTGCGTGCTTGATCGCAGTTATTTCAATATCTGTGTGTCTTTCATTTCTGAAGATATCCCTCCTAACATTTGCTAACTTGTTTTCGTCCAAATATACTAGTAGTAGTAGTAGTATTATAATTCATTTTGGCTATCATGTACAAGTACGTGACTATTCATTATTTTTATTTATTTTATTCGATTTTAGCAAGATTGGGACATGTTTTTTGTCAACTGTAGAGTGTATTGAACGTATTTTGTGCATCCCTTTTGGCCTACCCTGCATTTCAGTCTCTGTTATTACTCAACGTCTGTAAGGAGACATTGATACCCGGTTAGGAATATTTGCCATTAGTTTAATTGACATTTTAGATCAAAGCTGACGTAGAATTAAACAACAATATCACAAGGAAACTAGATTTCCTATTCCATGTGACGGAACACACAAGTAAGGCTCAAACAAAGAAAAATTGAAAGCAGAAAACCATAATCTCAGGTACAGATTAAACGGCGTTTATCTAGAAAACATCACAATGGTATAATACAAAAGAATATGCTATTGAAACAGTAGGTTTTGGATTAGATATTGATTGTCAGGTAATAGCTATTGATCAGTATATGGAAATAGGTGAGATGGAAAGGATTAAGGGATTGTGGATAGTTCTATGTACGGAGAACACCTGTAGTTGTTGTTGTTATTGCTGGTGTTCATGCTGTTCTTGTTGTTTTTGATTTTGTTGTTATTTTTGTTATTATTATTCCTCCTCTTTTTTTTTCGTTTTGTAGTCCCCGTTTTCATATAATAAAAAAAAATGCTGTTACAGTTACACTTACCCTAAGGTCTCTTGTAGTTTTGTTTTTGCTGAATACTCCAAACACACACGCACATACACACACACACACACACACACACACACACACACACACACACACAGACACACACACACACACAAACACACACACACACACAAACACAAATACCCTCCCACACTATTTTATATTATTTTTGCCTTACATTCATTTCACCGTTGTGGTTGTATGGAAAGCATTTGATGTTCCGGTCACAATTGGATGCTAAACCGCAACGCATCATCAGGGGAACGCTTCATTGCATTATACCACAAAGATCAAAGCTTTAAAGTTGAATAGATGGTAAGACTTATTATAAGTGTTTTGAGAGGCAAAATAGAGAGAAAGTAATCTTAGGGATGTGTTACCCCAACCTCCATATTCACCAGATATTGCTCCTTCGGATTTCCACTTATTCAGTTCTCTGCAGAATAGTCTTAATGATAAAAATTTCAATTCCTTGCATGACGTAAAAAGATACCTTGATGAATTCTTTGCCATGAAACCACCACTTCAATTCTGGGAAGAGGGTATTTTCAAGTTAAAGGAAAGATGGACACACTTTGAGCAACAAAATGGTTCATATTTGGTTGATTAAAAATGTAATGGCAAATATTTATTGACCTTTTCCTTTCCTTTAAAAATTGGCGCGAACTTTCCGGACAATCCAATAATATAAACTTTAGGGGTGGAGATTAGAATTAAAAGATACAGGAAGTAGTAATTTATAACTTAGCAAATTTATAATATTAAACTGAATAAATTAAAATCAATATTTAGCATAAGGATAGAAATTGAATTTAAAACCTAATAATGGGATACTTCAATATATAAGAAAACCTATTAAGACTTTTCCTAGGAATAATGTTTATAAGTTCACAAAAAAACTTAACCAGTTTTTCTTTTATTCTTTTATTCTTTTACTAGTTTCAGTCATTTGACTGCGGCCATGCTGGAGCAACGCCTTTAGTCGAGCAATCGACCCCGGGACTTATTCTTTGTAAGCCCAGTACTTATTCTATCGGGCTCTTTTGCCGAGCCGCTAAGTGACGAAGACGTAAACACACCAGCATCGGTTGTCAAGCGATTTTGGGGGGGACAAACACAGACACACAAACACACACATACACATATACATATATACATATATTCGACAGGCTTTTTTCAGTTTCCGTCTACCAAATCCACTCACAAGAGAAATGTTTTTGTTTCACTTTTAACACGTAATACTGAAATAGTGGAGAAGATATGATATTGCTATGGGCTCGCTCTAGGCAAGAAGTTGAATACATTTTTGCCCATGAAACTACATGGACCCTAAGTAAGGCATGTGTAAAATTTGAATGAAATTGGTTGTGTAGTTCTCAAGTTTTAGGGAATCGTAGTGGAGAAGATAAGATATTGCTGTGGGCTCGCTCTAGGCCAAAAGTTAAAAATTGTTTTTGCCGATGACACTCCCCGGACCCTAAGTAAGGCATGTGTAAAATTTGAATGAAATTGGTTGTGCAGTTCTCAAGTTTTAGGGAAACACACAGACAGACAGACACACTTTCACAGTTTTATATATTACCCCCATACTTTCGTGAGTTGAATTGAGCAAACACTATATGAGAGAGGTTTTCTTTAAGTATTAGAAATAGTTTTAAAAAAGTTTTTTTTTAGCTACTATTTCTAATGAGTTCAGTATGCGGCAAAGTAATTTATTTTACTAAGCCCTTTTATATAATGTAATAATTTGAATTCGCCTTAAATGGTCCCTTTGCATACTGAATACTTGGTGAAATTGATTAATAATTAATTAATTTTACCCTCAATTGTTGAATTATAATTCATCTCCCTCTATTTAATGCCTAGGATTTTACCGAAAAAAGCATAGTGTTTGCTGATTTTAACCCACGCTGGTGGAAAGGGGAGAGCAGAAAATCTTCGCTTGCATATTTGAGTTTGCTGGCACTGTTAGTTTCGAGCAGATCTTCAGAAGCGATAAGAAGCCGAAAGGGTATGCTCCCACTTTCAGTGTTTTCAAATCCAAACCAAGGAGTTCTGAGCTGATGATAGAAATGTCGAGTTGACTAATCTTGAAACGTACGTTCTCAAATAACCTTTGCATTTGATTTTTTAATGTCTTTACCCCCATACTTTCGTGAGTTGAATTGAGCAAACACTATATGAGAGAGGTTTTCTTTAAGTATTAGAAATAGTTTTAAAAAAGTTTTTTTTAGCTACTATTCTAATGAGTTCAGTATGCGGCAAAGTAATTTATTTTACTAAGCCCTTTTATATAATGTAATAATTTGAATTCGCCTTAAATGGTCCCTTGCATACTGAATACTTGGTGAAATTGATTAATAATTAATTAATTTTACCCTCAATTGTTGAAATTATAATTCATCTCTCTCTATTTAATGCCTAGGATTTTACCGAAAAAAGCATAGTGTTTGCTGATTTTAACCCACGCTGGTGGAAAGGGGAGAGCAGAAATTCTTCGCTTGCATATTTGAGTTTGCTGGCACTGTTAGTTTCGAGCAGATCTTCAGAAGCGATAAGAAGCCGAAAGGGTATGCTCCCACTTTCAGTGTTTTCAAATCCAAACCAAGGAGTTCTGAGCTGATGATAGAAATGTCGAGTTGACTAATCTTGAAACGTACGTTCTCAAATAACCTTTGCATTTGATTTTTTAATGTCTTTACCCCCATACTTTCGTGAGTTGAATTCAGCAAACACTATATGAGAGAGGGTTTTTTTTAAGTATTAGAAATAGTTTTAAAAAAGTTTTTTTTAGCTACTATTTCTAATGAGTTCAGTATGCGGCAAAGTAATTTATTTTACTAAGCCCTTTTATATAATGTAATAATTTGAATTCGCCTTAAATGGTCCCTTTGCATACTGAATACTTGGTGAAATTGATTAATAATTAATTAATTTTACCCTCAATTGTTGAAATTATAATTCATCTCTCTCTATTTAATGCCTAGGATTTTACCGAAAAAAGCATAGTGTTTGCTGATTTTAACCCACGCTGGTGGAAAGGGGAGAGCAGAAATTCTTCGCTTGCATATTTGAGTTTGCTGGCACTGTTAGTTTCGAGCAGATCTTCAGAAGCGTTAAGAAGCCGAAAGGGTATGCTCCCACTTTCAGTGTTTTCAAATCCAAACCAAGGAGTTCTGAGCTGATGATAGAAATGTCGAGTTGACTAATCTTGAAACGTACGTTCTCAAATAACCTTGCATTTGATTTTTTAATGTCTTTACCCCCATACTTTCGTGAGTTGAATTGAGCAAACACTATATGAGAGAGGTTTTCTTTAAGTATTAGAAATAGTTTTAAAAAAGTTTTTTTTAGCTACTATTTCTAATGAGTTCAGTATGCGGCAAAGTAATTTATTTTACTAAGCCCTTTTATATAATATATATATATATAATATATAACATTATTGGTGAATTGAAGAAATGGAGCTGAACGCAGATTTAAAACGATTTCTGTTCAATCTGCGTTCAGCTCCATTTCTTCAATTCACCAATAATGTTTTAATTTCAATTATCCGCACCAACGCACGGTTGCAACGCCAGATGGTTGTACCTCCAACCGTGCTGTTTACTGCTGTGATTTTTGCTACTAAGGTATCGGTTAAACTTTTGATTAATCTACTACAAGATTATTCATCTTTCTATTTCACATATATATATATATATATATACTCTTACTCTTTACTCTTTTACTTGTTTCAGTCATTTGACTGCGGCCATGCTGGAGCACCGCCTTTAATCGAGCAACTCGACCCCGGGACTTATTCTTTTGTAAGCCCAGTACTTATTCTATCGGTCTCTTTTGCCGAACCGCTAAGTAACGGGGACATAAACACACTAGCATCGGTTGTCACCCAATGCTAAGGGGACAAACACAGACACACAAACACACAACACGCATATATATATATATATATTATATATATATATATATATATATATATATATATATATATATATATATATATATATATATACATATATACGACGGGCTTCTTTCAGTTTCCGTCTACCAAATCCACTCACATATATATATATGCACATACACACATAGATAATATTCATATGTATGCATATACTTACATCACTACTGACATACAAATGCATACACTGGTATTCATACACCTACAGCAGGCACAAACACACTCGCACACATACTCACACATTTATGTACATACACATATATATATGCGTGAATACATGACTGTTTGTGTTTGTGAATCTCGATAAATATTCTCGTCCTTGTAAAATGAACAACTGTCGAGATAAATAATACGAATTGATAGAGAAGAGATAAACATCTCTTTGTATGCTCGTATGCGTATACCGCAGCGTTAGAGTATAAGA
>NC_043008.1:54961200-54968700 GCF_006345805.1 Octopus sinensis
TATTGTATACTGTAGTATATGTATATATATATATATAACGGCTTCTTTCAAACTGATGTAATGTTTTCATTAATGAATAGAAGGAGCTGCTTGAAACGGCCGTAATGAATTGACAACTGTAAATCCTTGTTATTCATTCATATTCTGTTCACTTAACTTGGAATCAACACTTCGGAAATACTATAGAAAGTACCTTTATAAAAGTACATGTCTGAATTACCACGAACGGATATCTTCGCTGAACTGCGTTGCGCTGTCTGTACATACGGCAGGAATATTAGGTACAAACACCCCTGCACGGAGTCTTGATATTCAGTATTTAATTAATATTGTTTGGGTGTGAGGAATATATGGACCTAGCAAGGGGCCTCGATTGAAGTACCTAATTCAACTATATATATATATATATATATACACATATACTTGTATATATTTTCCTGTTATATGAATAATCAACGACCTCATATGTATGTATATACATGTACATAGAAATACGTTTGTTTTTGCGTACATGTGTATTTATGTTTAGGAGATTATATTTGAAAGTAAGTGACATTTTTATGTAAATTATGATAGCTACATCAAGCAACAACGGAATAAAGCAACATCTGCTGTAAACTATACTTTTTTCTACTGTCATCAAAAATTCCTGTAATTTTAAATACGATAGTACAAAATCATAGATGTGTGGTTGTGTTGTTTTCATTGGAACTACGTGGTTCTAAGTTCACTCCCACTGCGCAACGAAAACTTGATCAATACATCTCTATACCTATAAAAGACAGGATGTTTGTGTGTGTGTACGTGAATGTAATTAATTCACGTCCACAAATTAGCACGCATGTCGCTCCAATTTTAGGAGGACATTCGTCATGATCCTAGCTGTCTTTTCGTCAAATTATTTTCCCCGAGGTTTCCGCGGACAGTGGTAAGCTTCAATTTTCAACCATAACAATTACCAACTTTGAAGTTTGCTAACATTAGTTAAGTACCTTCTTGCCATAGCGAAATGAATTTGTGTGTGTGTGCTGGTGTACGAAACTGTCGTCAGTGCCGTTGAAAAACAGGCGGACGGCATGTTTTCCTCGATACTCCTGGAGGTACCGGCAAATCCTTTGTAACACAATTAATACTTGCTAAGATTCGTCGCGAGAAACAAGTTGCGCTAGCCGTTGCCTCCTCGGGAATCGCTGCTATGTTATTGCCGGGAGGTAAGACAGCGCACTCGGCATTCAAGCTGCCTTTAGATTTGGTAAGAGCCGAGGTTCCTACTTGCAACATTGGCAAAAATTCAGAGGAAGCTGAAGTTCTTAGACAGTGCCGTTTCATTATATGGGACGAATGTACAATGACCAGTAAGGGTGCCCTTGAGGCACTGGACCGGTCACTGAATGGTATCAGGTATTCTACAGCTTGTATGGGTGGTGTAACTCTATTGTTTTCAGGAGATTTCCGACAAACCCTTCCTGTTATCCCTAAAGGGAACCGGACTGATGAAGTGGGCGCATGCCTTAAGTCATCCATGTTGTGGCCCCAGGTTAACACCTTAAGCCTAAGCACATACATGCGTGCGCACTTGCTTGGTGATAGCACGTCTACAACATTTGCTGAAGACATTTTATCCCTTGGAGAAGGTAAGGTCCCTAGGAATGATAGGGGTGACAAATTCATCTCTGAACTGTACAACACCATGGACAACCCTTCCGATCTTTTGGAAACAGTGTTCCCCAATCTCGAAAGTAACTATGCAGACATCAATTGGCTCTGTGAAAGAACCATTCTGGCCCCTCAAAACGTAGCTGTCGATGCTATCAACAACCAGCTGAATTCTGGGTGTGGAGCGCGTCTACAAATCGATTGACCGAACCTCTGACCCCCAAGACATTGTCAATTACCATATCGAGTTTCTCAACTCAGTGAAGCCAGCAGGGCTTCCACCTCACATTCTTAGGCTAAAGGTTGGATGCCCAATTATGCTAATCAGAAACTTGCTTCCGCCTAAACAGTGCAACGGGACCCGCTTAATAATCAAGTCCTTGATGCCCCACTTGATTGAGGCCACCATTGTTACAGGGTGCGGGAGGGGTGAAGATATTTTCATTTCAAGGATGCAGCTTTATCCCTCGGGGTCAGACATGCTGTTTAACTTTCACAGATCGCAGTTCTTGGTTGTATATGATTAGTGTGGTGTGTTACACCACCACCAGTGGCCAGGTTGTCACTCATCTGTCATACATACATACATACATACATACATACATACATACATACATACATACACATACATACATGCACACATACATGATGGCTGCAAGCTCTCTTTCGAATATTACCACTCCGTTGGACCACAGACAAGGGAAAGAGCCAATGGACTTCTTTGCCGCCTCACCCATAATCAGCGAGGCAGTTACGATGGAATACATCGACATTAGCGAAGATGATATACTACTAGATGAAGTGGACTCGAATTCAACTGCTGGTACTGATGCTTTCCCAGTAATCCTCCTCAAATCGTCTAAACATGCCCTGGCAAAACCTCTCCAGATTCTCTTCAAGAACGTCCTTGAAAATAGAAGACTGCCAAGAAAGCTGAAGGAGGGAATAATATGCCCAATCCATAAAGGAGGAAGCAGAGCAAATGCCAAAAACTACAGGCCTATCTCTCTGACTTCACACATCAGCAAAGTCAAGGAACAGATAGTCAAAGGGAAACTAATTGCATTCCTTGAAGAAAATAACTTGCTGAGTGATACCCTTTCGACCAGGTAGGAGCAGCCTGACCCAGCTCTTAAAATATTATGACTGGGTGTTGAGGCAGTTACTCAACAACTCAAATGTGGACGTAATATACCTTCATTTTGCAAACGCTTTTGTCTAAGTGGATCATGGTATGATATGCCACAAACTGTGTGATCTCGGTAGAGCTGGAAAACTTGGAGAATGGTTACATGACTTTCTGAAAG
Source organism: Octopus sinensis (assembly GCF_006345805.1). Taxonomy (NCBI): domain Eukaryota; kingdom Metazoa; phylum Mollusca; class Cephalopoda; order Octopoda; family Octopodidae; genus Octopus; species Octopus sinensis. The sequence continues at coordinate 54,964,164 of NC_043008.1, forward strand.
GCAGTAGTGGCCAATGGAGCCATTTCAATGAAAACACAAATAGCGAGCGGTGTTCTACAGGGTACCGTCTTGGGACCATTGCTTTTCATATTGTCCCCCTTAGATATGCCCTCAACTGCTCTGATAGCCACCCTTGCGAGCTACGCAGACGATACGCAAGTCTTGCGGAAAATACGGAACCGCAGCGATGTTGCACATCTGCAGCAAGTGTTGGACTCAATTTACAGATGGGCTGAGGATGATAATATGCAGTTCAATGCTGAAACATTCCAAGCCCTGCGCTACCAGCGTCCAAAACTGAATATGAAACTTACAGGGTACACTGGTTCACAGGGAATTACAATCCCAGACCCTAAATCAGTGAGGGACCTGAATATCGACATGAGTGATGCTACCTCTTTCCAAGTGCACATTACCAGGATGGCGACAAAGCAACAGAGAAAGTTATGGTGAAAGACTACAGCAGGGTTCACCACCATCCCCTGCCGGAGCCTAGTCGAGATTTTAGGTTGTTTTCGCTCAATAAACACTCATAACGCCCGGTCTGGGAATCGAAACTGCGGTCCTATGACAGCATGTCCGCTGCCCTAACCACTGGGCCATTGCGCCTCCACAAAAAAATTATATATATATATATATATATATGCATATCGAACATATACACAAGGCATGTGCGTTTTTAGTTAGTGGGCCGACTGCAGATTTTAGGCGTAAAATATATATATACTCAGTGCACGAGGCGCATTGAGGGTATGTTCTCTTCCGTCTAAAAACCGCAGCCGACCCACGAACTAGCAACACACATAACTTGTGTATGCGTATTCGATTTTGTTATATACATCGAGCGGCTTCTAATTCCGATTTGAATATACGTGCGCGCGTGCATATGTGTGTGCGTGTGTACATATACATACATATATACATACTTAGATGTATATGTATATATAATATATATATATACATATATATATATATATATATATATATATATATATATATATATATATATATATATAGAATATATATATATGGGTGTGTGTGATTGTGTATAGAAGATATATAATAAAAAAAGAATTCCAACCTTGTCTGATTTTCACGTTTTATTTACAATCTTATAATGATATATTATAAGATAATATATTAAATTGAATAAAATAAAATGAAATAGTAGAATGTTAAATATTCATTCTGATTGAACTAGTACTTTCATGCATTGAATTCTGCAATCTTCGGGTTCATGTAGTAGTGTGACAGTCATGCTCACAATTTTTGACTGTAGCAAGATGATTGATTCTGTGCTATAAATACAGCTGGGTAGGCTCCAGAGTGCTAGGTTTTGCAAACTGTATTCTGACCAATCAGTGTGTAGTATCACTCAATTACTTAAGCTGATTGGTTGGTTGAGCTGATTGGTTTAGGCATCACGCTTTGTTGGACATGTCAAGAGTCCTGTATCTTGACCCTGGCCGAAGCAGCAATTGTTGGGTTATTTTTAGAAATGTTGTAAATATCCTTTGTCAGAGATTTTTTATTTTTATATTTCAATTGTCATCATCATCATTGTCAACACCTTAATTATTGTTGCTAGTGGTGATGGTGGTGGCAATAGAACTTTTAACCCTAAATAAGATAATTTTCCTGCTCTCTTCGTCTTGATCACCTTTAGTATTGTTGTTGTTGTTAGTGGTCATGGTCGTAGCAGTGGAAGTAATACCTCTAAGTATTATTATTATTATTATTGCTTATTTAGCTTGGGTTCGAATTTATCAATAAAATTCTTTTCTCTGATTTTCCTCTCGATTTCACTTGGGCTGTGTAATTTGTAGAATGGAAATATTATATATATTTTCCGACCACATGTTGCTAGGTGGTTACTCAAAGGTATCTGACGGACCTCTGGGTCTCTAATCTGTTGCCGGTGTACACGTGAGCGTTCTAATAGTGCGTTTCCGTCTGACCTACATATATTTCTTCACAATTTGGGCATTTGATGCAGTAAATTAAATTTCTGCTTTTGCAGTTCATATTCGCGTTTGTGAATATTTTCCCGGTTTTTGTGTTTATATATTGACCGGTATGTATGAATTGGCATGTGCCACATCGGCTATCATTGCATTTAGATACCGTGAATGTTTGGTCTTTGTGCTGAGGTCAATTTTGCCTTGTTAGTAATGTTTTCAAGTTTTTAGGCTGTCTTTTACTAAGCACCATAGCTCGATCCGTGATTATGTCTTTTAATTCATTACTTGGGCAATGATTGGTAGGTTTGCTTTGGCAATGTTGAAGATATTCTGGTGACATGGGTTGTGTGTCACTATGAATGGTATGACTTGTTCTTGTTTTCCTCTTCCTTGGGTTGTCCTAAGTTGTTGTATAGGTATTTTTATAGCCCGCTGTATGCCATTTTCTATAAGTAGAGATGGGTATTTTTGTTTGAGCAAAATTCTCTTAGTTCTATTAGGCGTTTGTTCCTGATATTTGCATCTTCTACAATAGTACAAATTCTTCTGGCTAGGCAGTATGGGATGTTACGTTTTGTATGTGGTGGATGGCACGACTTAAAATTTAGGTATTGATGTGTGTCTGTGTGTTATAGTATATATCTGTGGTGATGGTGTGTCTTTTTTAATTACCATTATATCCAGGAATGGTAATTTGGTACTACTCATCTCCTTTGTAAATTGGAGAGATGGGTGTAGGTTGTTCAGGAGGATATTGAACTCTTCCAGAGTATTTAGAGATTCTGTCCAGATTATGAAACAGTCGTCTAGGTATCTCTTCCATGCCTTTTCAATATACTTTCTAAACCCAGTGCCATAGTTTACCTCCACCTCTTGGTAGAGTTGTTCTTCTAAGTATCCCATTACAGAGTTGGCGTAAACGGGAGCAAACCTCGTTCCCATCGCCGTGCCTCTAATTTGGATGTAATTCTTTCCATTGAAGAAGAATGTGTTATATACATATATATATATATATACATATATATATATATATATATATATATAACGGGAAGCTTTGTGAAAATAAAGAAAAGACGAAGGCAGGTGGAGTACAAACAAACAATTGTATTAGTATGGCGCTCAGGAATATAAATAAAACAAGTCTTTTACGTTTCGAGCCTACGCTCTTCAACAGAAAGATATATATATATATATGTACACAACACATATACATTCACGTTTGTTTTGCACGTGTCACGGATAATGTATGCAAGCATGTGCCTGCATACAGACTCATACATACACACACACCCACACACACAGACTAATATATATGCATACGCACACACATGGGCGCAGGGGTGGCTGTGTGGTAAGTAGCTTGTTTACCAACCACGTGGTTCCGGGTTCATTCCCACTGCGTGGCATCTTGGGCAAGTGTCTTCTACTATAGCCCCGGGCCGACCAATGCCTTGTGAGTGGATTTGGTAGACAGAAACTGAAAGAAGCCTGTCGTATATATGTATATATATGCATGTGTGTGTGTTTGTGTGTGTGTTTGTTCCCCTAGCATTGCTTGACAACCGATGCTGGTGTGTTTACGTCCCCGTCACGTAGCGGTTCGGCAAAAGAGACCGATAGAATAAGTACTGGGCTTACAAAGAATAAGTACCGGGGTCGATTTGCCCGACTAAAGGCGGTGCTCCAGCATGGCCGCAGTCAAATGACTGAAACAAGTAAAAGAGTAAAAGAGTAAAAGAGTACATGCACACTTACATAAACATCTACAGACATGTTCACGTGCTCACAAAGAGACATTTTCAAGCATATATGAACATCACGCATAACTGGGCACATTGATACACATCCAAACTTTCCCACCCGCACCCACACCCAAAACCACTCCTACATATACACGCGCGTGTGCAATCCCACACACGTTTATACATACAGACGCTCACACACGCACACACTTACAGACTCATATATATCTATGCGCACACACATACACACATACATAACATATACAGACATGTTCATGTGCTCAAGCATATGTGAGCATCACGCATAACTGAACAAATTGATACATACACTCACTTGTACATATACACATATTTGTGCAATCACACATACACACATTTATACATAGACACACACGTTTATGTGTATATATACAAACATTTTACTTATTTACATATAGATATATCTATAAATTAACAGAGGTAGGTAGACGCTATATAAAGCCAAAAAGGAAAAATTCGATTGTTACTAATAGTGACTGAACCTTCAGGGTAGCACTTACATTGCTAGAAAAAGGCCACAAAAAGCACATTCTATGAACTGACAGGGGAAATAACCGCCCCACAGCGAGTGAGATCAGTGTACTCTATGGATGTATGTAATATCCATCTATATACACTTACTCTTTTACTTGTTTCAGTCATTTGACTGTGGCCATGCTGGAGCACCGCCTTTAGTCGAGCAAATGGATCAACTTTCTTGAACCATCACATTTTAAGTATCCTCAAAGCATCAGAATCTTTATCTCCAAATTTCACTGTTTTCGTCGTGTAACGTGGGTCGTTTCACTTTCCTGG
>NC_043008.1:54975111-54980111 GCF_006345805.1 Octopus sinensis
TTAAATAAGTACCAGTACGCACTGGGATCGATATATCGACTTAATCCGTTTGTCTGTCCTTGTTTGTCCTCTCTGTGTTTAGCCCCTTGTGGGTAGTAAAGAAATAGGTATTTCGTCTGCCGCTACGTTCTGAGTTCAAATTCCGCCGAAGTCGCCATTGCCTTTCATCCTTTCGGGGTCGATTAAATAAGTACCAGTTGCGTACTTGGGTCGATCTAATCCCCCAAAGATTTCGGGCCTTGTACTTAGAGTAGAAAAAAATATCTATCTCTAGAAAGGCGGCGAGCTGGCGGAATCGTTAAGCACGTCGGGCTGAATGCTTAGCAGCATTTCGTCCGTCTTCACGTCCTGAGTTCAAATTTCGCCGAGGTCGACTTTGTCTTTCATTCTTTCGTGGTCGATAATATATGTATCGACTTATCCCTCCCCGAATTTTCTAAACTTGTGCCAAAAATTTGAAACCAATATTTGTCTTCTGACGTTTCTTCATCAATTATATTTTGATGTAAACGATGAACATGGAGCATGAAACTAGATATGTGTAGGACATTGAGACTAACGTTTATTGTTTTTAGTTACTACTCAATTCAGTGAATATCATTTTTTTCGCAATATCGAATACCACATTTCATTTCAACAAAATTTTGGTTATATCACAAATACAATATTCGACATCTCATACAGAACAGATACATTTATTGATCACTAGACACATTACTGAAGCTAAATGCCCAAAACGAGAGACAAACCCTCTGGACGAACACCGAGTGTGCCGGTGAGGGGTCACCAAGCTTTACCTCTCAAAGTCTCTGCTATGAAATTATGGAACTTCTTGTGAATACATATGCACACAGGGAGAAGTCAGAGAAATGTAAAAAGGAAGGAACATCCTCACTCGAGGATATTTAAGTATTCTAATTAGTCAAAAATGGAGGAGAGTCAGAGTAAAATATGTATGTGTTCGGTAGTTCCATGATCAAACAAATAATACAATTACAGGCAATGTTCATTAGCGGTTTCAAATGAGAAATTTCGATGATAATCCATAAAACTGGAGAAATTCCTTCATTTTTACATCTTTCTGACCTATCTCTCTCTCTCTCTCTCTGATGACGAATTATTCAGCTTATGGAATCCTTACTCAATATGATGATCCATATGTTTAAATTTTCTAGAAACAGCTGTATGATATATGTGCACACCTATTCACACACAGATGCACATATAAGAAGGGGAGAAAAAAGAATTAGAGAAAGGAAAAGAGAAAAAATGAAAGGGAGAGAGAGAGAGAACAATACAGGGTATAGTCGCATCAAAATTATTACGATAAACTTACTTGGAAATGGTTGCATGAGTTTCAATCATATAATAATATAAATAAAAATATTTTCTCCATTTCTCCTCCTTTCGTTTTTCTCTCTCATACTTTCTCTAATTCTTTCTTTCTCCCCTTCACCGTTTTCTATCTCTCTCTCTCTCTCTCTCTCTCCATATTCCTCTTTTACTCTCTCTCTCTCTTACGTTGCTTACACGTGACCATCGTCCATCTTTCTTTTCCTCACGTGATCATCCTTCTTTTCCTTCATTCTGTCGCACAGACTTTACGCATTCTTCTCTGTTTCCTCTCCTATCTTTTCTCTTGTCAAAGAATATTCCTCCAGCGTTCGCTACCTTACCGCGTCTGGTCTAACAACCCTCCATGTTTCTTTTCGTTTGGTTTGTTGTATGTTTCCACTGTCCTGTTTTTGTTATCAACTTTGACCCTCCGCAAATTCCAAATTTTATTTTGGTTCGTGGGAGCAACTGTTTTTCGAAGCCTCGTATTGTCGTGAATTGCTCGAAAGGTGGAGTAGATAAACAGTCGACAACTGATGAAGGGTCATTATTTTTGTTACTTGTCTTGTTTACCATTTGCTTCTCTCGTTGTTCGCATACCCAAGTTTGCCTTCGTATTTCAGGTTGTTTACGTTTTGTGACGTCCTGTACTCCATATAAGCATATATATATATAACACTCACAAGGCTTTGGTCGGCCCAAGGCTATAGTAGAAGAAACTTGCCCAAGGTGCCACGCAGTGGGACTGAACCCGGGACTATGTGGTTGGTAAGCAAGCTACTTACCACACAGCCACTCCTACGCCTACATACATACATACACATATAAAAATTGTGCTGTTGTGTGTATATGTATGTGTGAGCACTTATTAAAGTATATTTATTCGCATATGTAAATTGTTGTAGTGCATTAATGCATATTTGAGGTGTGTACATCACAAACACACACACACATACACACATAAACACACACACATAAACACACACACAGAGACACATAGGACTATACACACACACACATACATAAAAACGTACAAGCACAGAATTACATTCACAACGCACACATATTCAGGACAGCCATATTTAATGCGTGCGTGCGGTGTGTGTGTATCCGCGCGTGCGTGTGTGTGCATCTGTGCGTGTGTGTGCATCTGTGCGTGTGTGTGTGGTGTGTGTGTGTGTGTGTGTGTGTGTGTGTGTATCTATGTATATCCATGTTACTAGCAACACTTACACAAACACAACTACTCACTTAACCTCACCACCTCGTTTCAATCTAATTACATATTTCCATTAAGATGTTTTAAAATCGCCATTTATTTCAAAATTCGCCATGTTAGTCACCATGTTGAATTTATAGAGAATTTAATTAACCGCCATACTATTCCGCTGCTTCTTTACGCAAATCCACCCATAGCCACTCCCGTCACTATCTCTCTCGTTCCATCTCTCGCCATAAATATATATATGTATATATATAGAGAGAGAGATATAAATATATATATATATACATACATACATATATATATATATATATATATAATATATAATACATACATATAATATATATATATATATATATATATATTTTATATATATATATATATACATATATATATATATATATGCATGTATATATATATATATATAATATATATATATATATATATATATATGAACACTTCAAATGTGTGAATTAATACACAAATTTATCGACTGATAGCTAAAGAAATAAAGAAAGAAATCTATAAATAAATTTATTTAATGTGAAAATCAATTAGAAAGAATTTCGGGAGTAATGATTTAAAAAAAACAAACAAAAAGAACTCTCAAAGTCAAGTGTTGTTTTGTTTCTTTAATTTTTATCATTTTTGACTTGGCATTTTTTAAATTTTTTTCTTTTTTTTTTTTTGTCTTTTGTCAGCTTAATTGATTGAAGGTGTCGCAGCTACCTGAGTCGTTGAAACTAAGATTGCATGTTTTTAGAATTTCGCTTCGCAATTATGTGGTTCCGTGTTCAATTCTACTACGTAAGTTCTTCAATCTATAAGCTTAACTGCAATTTGGCGATTGTGCGCGGCTGCTTGGACGTCGCCGATTTGGAACGGTTGAATGGGCGTTCAGACTGTTTTGGCGATACAAATTTCTTTGAGATGTTTCTATGAGACAAAATAATACAGCTATTGTTGTTCCTTGTTTGCATATACATTATACAACGGTAACAATGATAATTACAGAAATAAGTATAAAATCTGTGCAGGCATGGTTGGGAGGTTAAGAGACCTGCTTTACAACTACGTGGTTTCGAGTTCAGTTCCACTGCATGGCACCTTGGGCAGGTATTTTCTACTATAGTCCCGAACCAACATTTTTCCAAGATGATTGTGACCAGATTGTTATGTGCCGGGTTTGCCGCAATTTGGTATCAATTTTTATCCGTTTTCAGGTCTAGACAGTTACCATATGCTCAGCAGATATAAATGCTGACTCAAAAATTTTATGTGAATATACCAAGATATGTGTGATATCAGCGTACCTCTCATAGAACATATATTTTTGTGTGAATTTGGTTGATGGAAACTGTGTTGAAGCCCGTTGTATATATATATATTTGTGTGCGCGTGTGTGCGTGTGCGTGCATGTGTGCATGTATGTGATTATGTTTTTGTTTGTGTTTTCCCCTCCTCTACTTGACACCCGGTGCTAGTTTGTTTACGTTACGTCTCTGTAACTTAGCGGTTTGACAAAAGAGAACGTTAGAATAAGTACCAGGCATTCAAAAGTAAGTACTGGGCTCGATTTGTTTGGCCAAATCTGTCAAGGTAATGCCCCAGCATAATTGTAGTCCAATGACTGAAACAAATAGAAGACCATTAAAAAAAGTATATGAAAAAGCATAAAAGCTATGTACATGATCCAGAAGTATTGATCCGCTAGAAACAGAACGGATTCTTGTGGTCTTTTACTGTTTACAATAATATTTTTTTAATGTTTTAATGTATCATACAGAAGTAATTTTTGACGCTGAATCCGAATTTGTTATTCATTTACTGTATTCCATAAAAATTTTGCGGAATTTGAACTCAGAACATAAAGACAGACGAAATATCTATTTCTTTACTACCTACAAGGGGCTAAATACAGAAGGGACAAACAAGGACAGAAAAAGGGATTAAGTCGAAAGGATGAAAGGCAAAGTCGACCTCGGCGGAATTTGAACTCAGAATGTAGCGGCAGACGAAATACCTATTTCTTTACTACTCACAAGGGGCTAAACACAGAGAGGACAAACGAGGACAGACAAACAGATTAAGTTGATTAGATCGACACCAGTGCGTAACTGGTGCTTAATTAATCGACCCCGAAAGGATGAAAGGCAAAGTCGACCTCGGCGGAATTTGAACTCAGAATGTAGCGGCAGACGAAATACCTATTTCTTTACTACTCACAAGGGGCTAAACACAGAGAGGACAAACAAGGACAGACAAACAGATTAAGTTGATTAGATCGACACCAGTGCGTAACTGGTACTTAATTAATCGACCCCGAAAGGATGAAAGGTAAAGTCGACCTCGGCGGAATTTGAACTCAGAACGTAAAGACAGAACGCCCGGCTTGCTAACGATTCTGCCAGCTCACCGCCTTATGTAGCTTGACACACTACTA
>NC_043008.1:54982611-54985111 GCF_006345805.1 Octopus sinensis
CAGGTCATTTGTCTAGCTCTCGGCGCTCCGAGTTCAAACCTGCCGTAGTTAATACTTTGACTTTCATAGTTTCTTGCTGCTTATAAATACAATATGTATTAAGCCTTTGCACCGCTCTCTTTCCGTTGAGCATTTTATAAGCTTTATGGATAGTCGGCAGGGTCAATGTTGCAAGCGCCAATTGGTTTTTCCTGCTCGATACTAACTATGTTGCCACCGAAAAAACATGTACCCGTATACAAATACACACACACACACACACCACACACACACACATGTATGTATCATCATCATCATTCGATCTCCGATTTCAATAATATTAGGTTGATCCGAAAATAATGGCCGATTTCAGAAACATAATTTTCTTCTGGAAAAATTAACAATAGAAATGTTTTGATTAGTCAAAGTATGAGCCGTGAACATCTCTGCATCTCTGCCAACAATCAATGAGATTATTTATGCCACGTTGATTAAAAACTTATTGGCTTTGATGCTAAGAAATCTTTGAATGTTGATTCCACCTCTGGTTTGGACATGAAAGTTTTATCACTTAAAAACGTGTTTAAATGCTTTACAAAATGGTAGTGATTGGGTGAAAAATCAGGAGAATTTGGAGAATGTGGTAAAGTCTCGTATCCCAAGTCTGTGAGTTTCTGCAGCGTCATTCTTGCAACATGTGGCTTTGCATTATCGTGGAGCAGAATTGGGCCACGCCGATTCACCAATGCAGGTCTCATTTTTTGCGAGTGAGCCTGCATTTCAGCGAGATGATTGCAGCAAACCTCTGCTCTAATGTTCTGCTTGGCTTCCAGAAAGTTGTAATGGATAACATCAACTGCAGACTACAAGACAGTCACCATAATCTTTTGCTGATACAACTTCGGCTTTGGGAAATGTTTGGGGGATTCATCACGATAAAGCCATTCACCTGATCGTTTACTGTTATCATAAAGTAATCATTCGATCTAGAAAGAGATCATTGGTGTTTCGCAGAACTTTTTGATTTTCATTGAGCTCATGCGGTACCAATTTATCGAGCTTTTCCACTTAACCAATCTTCTGCAGATTATTAAAGAGCCTACATCAATTATTAAGTATGTTGAAATTCACCTAAAATATGATTAAAATCTCTCTCTATATAAAGCTGAAGTTGTCTGTGTATGGCAGGTCTGGTAGCCTTCAACTAACACTATCTCCTCCGAGACCCTGCGGCGCAAGTTGACAAAAATTGAGAGTATGATAGAAGAAGGCTTGTTCTTCCTTCCGTAGAGGAAAAAATTCAAATCGGACCATGTTAACACCAACAATTATTTACATCAAAAAGGTGCTTTTTTTCTATGAAAATCCCTATTTTTATACGATTTTTTGACTGCTGTGTCGCCATTTTTCGGTGTATCTCAACCAGAAAAATGTTCATTTAAAGAAAATAACAAGTTACATAATGCAAAATTTTTACTTTTTAAAAATTCCAATTCTAAAGGGTCGAAACAAACCCGAGCAACGCCGGGCGATACTGCTAGTAATATGATAAAATGGCGATTTCAAAATACAACACTTAGAGCAGCCATTATTTTCGGAACAACCAAATAGCATAGGTTGGACGTTTTGAGTTTGTGACAGGTGACTGTGCCAAGCTTACTCTCTCTCTCTCTCTCTTTCTCTCATCATGTTTACCAATCTTCCGCCCGGGACTGGTTTGTATATTGGATTCGACCCTAAAAGAATAAAATAAGTTAACCACTGGTGGAATTTGAACTCAGAAAACCGAAAGCCAAAACGCACGCTACAAGGTCCGACGTTCTATTATTTCTGTCTGTCGCCCAAGACAGTTTCTTTTGTTTTTCTTTTTTTTCTTCTTTTTTTTTTTTGTCAACCTCGAAAATATAAAATTCTAAGTTGATTACTGCCAGATTTGAACTCAGACATCCAGAACTGGAACATATAACCACAAAACATCCCATCTGACGTTTTACTACTTCTAACCAACCTCTTCCCTTTACTAGTTTCTTTATTTTTCTTCTTTATTTTATCAACCCCAAAAAGATAAAATGCTTTTCTATTACTCTTCCACCCTGGACTGGTTTTTCTATTTTATCGACTCCGAGATGATATAATATAACGTTGACCACTACGGGATTCGAACTCACAGAGCCGAGAACCAGAACATATACCACAATGGTAATCTCGAAAGACGTTCTCTCTTTTCTATTACTCTTCCACCCTGGACTGGTTTTTCTATTTTATCAACCCCAAAAGGATAAAATGTAACGTTGACCACTACGGGATTCGAACTCACAGAGCCGAGAACCAGAACATATACCACATGGTAATCTCGATAGACGTTCTCTCTTTTCTATTACTCTTCCACCCTGGACTGGTTTTTCTATTTTATCGACTCCGAAAGGATATAATATAACGTTGACCACTACGGGATTCGAACTCACAGAGCCGAGAACCAGAACATATACCACTTGGTAATCTCGATAGACGTTCTCTCTTT
>NC_043008.1:54990111-54997611 GCF_006345805.1 Octopus sinensis
ATCGATTGCATAGTATAGAAAATATCAGTGCTCTTATAACAAAGAGATAAATTAGCAAAATATATAGATCTAAGGCCAAAGGGCTTTGTGTCATTTACTTCCACTTCTTTCTTTTGAGTTCAAATCCCGCCAAGGTCGAATTTACTTTTCATCCTTCCGGGGAGAGCAAAACAATACCAGTCAAGTACAGAGAATGATTTAATCGTTTAATCAAATAACATATTTCCTTCATTGTGGGTGGCCTTATGTCTTATTTGTAGCCGGACCAACGTAAATAAAGACAAAATTCACATCTACATAAAACATCTTGCTGAACTCGTTGGGAAGCAATGAATCTCTACGCTAGAAATAGCAGCCAAACTCTCCCTTGAACTCACACTGCCATTTAAAAAAAAAAATACAATTGATAATGTAGTCTTGGACACATGGCGTCTGAAAAAACAAAAAAGAAAGGGATGATCGCTGCTGAAATTATTTCAGTCATATACCTGATCGATTTTGACTGACCTAGGGCTAAAGCAACAACAACAACAACAACTACTACAACAATAATACAATAGCAAATTAAAGTGTTGAGATTGTCTGTAAAGTTGATGAAGGAAACGTTAAGTATTTACTCGTCAGGGATGGCTATGAGAACGATGACTTTTCTCCAGACAGAAAAGAGAAAGCAATTAATTTTGTTTGTGTTTAAAATGGAGACGCATAGACGTTAAGCTGGAATCCAAACAACGGAGTTAAAAGAGGCGGAAGAGGGTGACAACGACGTTAGATGTAAGACTGACGAGGGGATGAGTTGAGTGTAGAAAGAAAAGCAAACACGCAGGTTCAAACCTACGCACAGGCACACACACATATACACGGACACACACACACAAAAGTGTGTGTATATATTCTTTTATTTGTTTCAGTCATTTGACTGCGGCCATGCTGGGGCACCGCCTTTCGTCGAACAGATCGACCCCCAGGACTTATTCTCTGTAAGCCTAGTACTTATTCCATCGTTCTCTTTTTGCCGAACCGCTACGAGGACATAAACACACCAACATCGGTTGTCAAGCGATGATGGGAGAAAAAACAGAATACAAACATTATATATATATATATATACTAGCAGTATCGCCCGGCGTTGCTCAGGTTTGTAAGGGAAATAACTATAAAGCATTTTTAGAGAGTTATAGCCAAAAAATAGCAAAAAGATGGAAAAAAATGATGGTAAATTTTTTTTTTAGTTAAAAAAGGTGGAGTTGCGTCCCCTAGACAGTTTGTGTTTCTGATTCTGGACCCCATGTCGAATTTATCGATTTTTTTCAGAACTGGGGGAACTTTTCAAAATTTTCGCTGCGTTAGTTTTGAATTATGACATTGGGCTATGTGTGTGTCAAGTTTCATCAGAATCGGTTGAAAGCCGTGGTCAGGGTGAAGGTACAAGCAAACAGACACACAGAAACACGCACAGACAAACTGCCGTTTATATAGAGAGAGATATATATTTGTGTGTGTGTGTGTGTGTGTGTGTGTGTGTGTGTGTGTGCGTGTGTGCGTGTGTGTGTGTGTATGTGTGTTTGTGTGTGCATGTGTGTGTTTGTGTGTGTGTGTGTGTATGTTTGTCCCTCCACCCCCACGTGCCTTGAGGTTTCATCACAAGAAATACTCACACATGGACAAATCAAGGGACCGAGCGACCAAGGAATGTCAGCAAACCTTGAAATAAGGCAGTCAACGAAGAGAAGGTGAAGAACGTTCACTGATGCTCTTGTTGTGTGGGCCGTCGCCCCATCCTACTGAAACCACACACATCGAATAGGTAAGTATACGTTTCCGTCGAAATTCAAACTCAAAGAAGTTGTTTATCATCTCGTTGTAACGCTCGGAGTTCACAGTAACAGCATTTCCATTATTGTCTTAAAGAACGTAAGGACCAATGACGGCAGCTTTTCCAACAGCACACCAGACCGTCACTTGCGGGATGTGCAGTGGTCATTCGTGTAGTTCTCTCGGATTTTCAAGAACCCAATAACAACAGTTCTGCTGATTCACCATGCCATTGAGATGAAAATGAGCTTCACAACTCATTAACAAAATGAGGTTGTCATTTGCCTCAAAAATTGCTTCCATCCGGCGTGCGACGTTAAGCCACTGTGCATAGCTCCATGGTTTCAACTGTGGCCCAATGACCGTTTTGTACAGGTCTTCATGCGAAATACGCCTTAACGATCGATTACCGATGTGAAGTTCAGTGAAATGCCTCCAACAGAACGATTCGGGCTCTGTATCAAATCTTGTCTGACGCGCCCCACATTTTCCGAGGTCCGAACCGTTCGTGGCGCCCCCACCGGTCTCCTATTCATTAGTGTACCTCGTGTACGAAATGCATTCACCCAACGTAATATTGTATTACGGGTGGGAACAGCCTGATTTCGGTGAATGTTGAAGTGACGCCGAAACTCACGCCCAACTGCTGTTACAGACTCGTTATTATTCACGTAACTGTTTTAGGCTAACACGCGATGCCCTATCGTCCACAGCGCCATGACTTCACCTGAAAAGAAAAAAAATACTAAGACACCACGGACCGAATGGTACCTGTCGGACATATATCCCTTCCTCTGGGGCTGAGTAACAGCCATTTCAAAAGCGTCCGTCCTCTCTGCTCCACCCTATACATATATTTAAAAACTGGTACAACGATCGTTTTCACCTCAGAACATTAACAGGGGAAAATCCCTTTATTTATCTCTCTCTCTCTCTCTCTCTCTCTCTCTCTCTCTCTCTCTCTCTCTCTCTCTCTCTTTTACACACACACACACACACATTCACACACTCACTCACAAACACACACAAACATACACACACATACGCATACTAACGCACACGGATACACACACATACGCACACACACACACACTCATTCCCTGATAGTGGTATTTTTTTGTTCCTTCTCAACCCACGCCTGGCTCATAAGGGCCGGTTTCCCGGTTTCCTTGGCGTATATGTTCCCCACCTGGACGGGACGCCGGTCCGTCGCAGGTGAGCTGCAATATGCAGGAGGAAAGAATGAGAGAAAGTTGTGGCGAAAGAGTCAGCAGAAGTTCGCCATTACCTTCTGCCGGAGCCGCGTAGAGCTTAGATGCTTCACTCATAAACACACACATCGCCCGGTCTGAGATTCGAACCCGCGATCCCTCGACCGCGAGTCCGCTGCTCTAACCACTAGGCCTCCTGATAGTGATATTTGTCATCTTTATATCCAGAGATGCTTTGTTTATCTCTTTAAACCAAAGTATTTCTTTCCTGCAGTTCTTGTACACCATATTCTTAATAACTTTCATTTGAATCCAGAAACTTTTGTTTTGTTTCCATTTTTGTTTGTTTTTGCTTCGATTTTTTTGACACAAATCTAGCACAATTACACTAAAACATTGTCATCAATATATTCTATTTTAATTAAATCAAAACATAGAATATATAATATAAACTATTTATTGAATTAAATTAGTCAAATTGTTCTCAAATGATATATCTTAATACAATTGTTATATTTATAATTTGAATAGTTGGAGAATCAGGAATATTTGATCACCAGAGTAAAAATTTCTCTTATTATTTTAAGTAATTCAGTTTTTAGTACCATTCATATACTGAGTCAGTTTGCCGAATTAAACAATGCACGTTGCTTGTACATAAAATATTTTATTTATTCTTTTCTATTCTGGGCACAAGTCTCGAAATGTTGGGGAAGGAGACCAGTCGATTAGATCGACAGCAGTACGCAACTGGTACTTATTTAATCGACCCCGAAAGGATGAAAGGAAAAGTCGACCTCGACAGAATTTGAACTCAGAACGTAACGGCAGACGAAATACCTATTTCTATTTCTTTACTACCCACAAGGGGCTAAACACAGAGAGGACAAACAAGGACAGACAAACGGATTAAGTCGATTACATCGACTCCGGTGCGTAACTGGTACTTATTAATCGACCCCGAAAGGATAAGCAAAGTCGACCGCGGCAGAATTTGACTCAGAATACGGCGACGAAATACCTATTTCTTTACTACCCACAAGGGCTAACACAGAGGGGACAACAAGGACAGACAAAGGATTAAAGTCGATTATATCGACCTCAGGTGCGTAACTGGTACTTATTTAATCGACCCCGAAAGGATGAAAGGCAAAGTCGACCTCGCGAATTTGAACTTAGAACGTAGCGGCAGACGAAATACGTATTCTTACTACCCACAAGGGGCTAAACACAGAGACAAACGGACAGACAAACGGATTAATCGATTATATCAACCCCAGTGCTTAACTGGTACTTAATTTATCGACCCCGAAAGGACGAAAGGCAAGTCGACCTCGGCGGAATTTGAACTCAGAACGTAACGCAGGACGAATAACGGCTACGCATTTCGTCGGCGTGCTATTTCACCAGCTCGCCGCTTTAGAATATTCTCTTTAGTATTTAACCACGAGTGAGCCGGCAAATTGGTAAAGTCGAAGAAATAAAAAATTTAGGAAGTATGAAAGGGAAGGATGAGAACAAATATGTGAGAATGTTGACCGTTTTATTTTTTTGAATCCTTGGGTTTTTTTTACTCTGTACTTCTGGCTCCTTCACCATTCATTTCAATTCACATCTGCAGTGAGTTAGCTCGGAAATTCCAAGCGACAATGTAACCTTCATTTAATTAAGGTAATCTCGGCCTTCTGAGTAGCTAAGTTTAGCATCTCCCGTCGAGTAACAATTACATCAGAGGATCAGCTAGCTAAGAAACATCAATCGCTTGACAACCGGTGTTGGTTCATTTACATTCCCTTGATATAACATTTCGGCAAAAGAAGCCGATAGAATGAATAAATATTGGGCTCGATTTGCTCGGCTAAGCCGTTCAAGGGGGTATCCAGAGTTTTGTTTGTTCCTTCTCAAGCCATGCCTGGCTCATAAGAGCCGGTTTCCCGATTTCATTGGCGTATAGGTTTCCCACTTGGACGGGACGCCGGTCCGTCGCAGGTGAGCTGCTAGATGCAGGAGGAAAGAGTGAGAGAAAGTTGTGGCGAAAGGGTCAGCAGAAGTTAGTCATAATCTTCTGCCGGAGCCGCGTGGATCTTAGGTGTTTCGCTCATAAACATACACATCGACCGGTTTGAGATTCGAACCTGCAATTCCTTGATCGCGTGTCCGCTGCTCTAACCACTTGGCCATGTGCCTCCACGTATCCAGAGTAGCCATAGTCCAGTGACTGAAACAAGCAAACGTTATGTTAATTATATATAAATTGTATTTTTGTATGAATGTTGTATGTACGTTTGTATGTATTTTGCACTCACACAGGCGCGCGCATACAACATAATTGAGTATTACAAAAAAAATGTTTGATTTTAAATAATCCAACCAATTTTCTGAAAATTCCTTAAACATCGAAATATAATTCGCTTAAAATTCCAAATATTTACTGGCTAAACTAACAAGCAAAAAACTGATACTAAACAGAGCTTAAAATCTTGTCAAGCAACAGAAGTATCACGTACAATAGCACATGTCTCACACAACGCACAGCTATATCAACGACCAGTGCACGAATAATAGCGACTGAATTAAATATAGACGGCAAAGTAGAACGATTAGCCATGCGTAAGTCTTATATAAGCCTGGAAGGTCACAAAGAAAAGATCGAGATCTGAAATATAGATTATTAAATGAATGAACTGTGTGTAGTGATTAAACACATTCTTAACACCATTAAGCAAATTAAACAAACCACAAAGATATCACAGGAGTGTAACAATAACTCAGTAATGAGGAGCAGGGGAGCAATCTCTACGGTGTCGACAAAACTGTTGTAAATGGCATTAATATCTCTTTCAAATCACACTCTTTCGCTTTAGATATATAGAAAGATCTCCAATAAATAGAAAAGAATATAGAAGATCCATTTATTTTTAGGGCTGTTCATGCTTGGATTGCCTGTTATAGATCATACTCGGAATACTCTTGATTATAGGATGTAGTTGGAGCGCCTTTGATCTTAGGCTTGCTCAGTCGGGGCCAACCTGGGGTTACACGGCCATGACAATAACACCTGTACTCTACATTAGGTGATGTAGTTGTTGTAGACGCAATACGCGTATTAACAACAGAAGGCATGGTCAAAACCTGGAATGTCTGTCATCATAGGTCTTCTCGAGCAGATTGATCTGGAACAAAGCAACATCAGCGATAAAAACAGCTGCAGCAAGCACTAACAGCAACAATAACTGCAGCAATAACACCAACCACAATAACAACAGTAATAACTACTAGTTTTATACCATAAAATGTAAGAAAATTTTAGATTCACTGAGTACAACGGGATGGAATTTCATTCGTCAATTATAAAACACCTCATCTAAAATGTCGTAAAATTCAGCGAGAAATCCGACATCTCACTGATGCTGAGAAGTCTCATTTTTTTTTTCTTTGATAACTCCTTCTGGATAAAAAAGAAAGCAATGAGATATTCGATATATCATTGCTTCGATATTCGATAACAACATGGGCAGCTTCGATGGAGTCGAAGTGTCTGCGTTGGTAGGAGGTCTTGTTTATCTTAATGAGATTCAGAAATTAATTCAACTCCTTTGTCATTGCTACTTAGAGAAATGACGAGTTATTAAATTTCCGTGGCATGAACGGTTATTACTTGAACATATTGAAAAGATTTAATTCAAATATTCAAAAATGTCATGCTTAAAATAACCTTATGGTTTTTAACGCTTTAAATGTCACGCTTCTAATTAATGGCAATTAATATCCTTATTGAATGCAAAAAAAAAGGTATGATAAATATTGATTTCAAATTTTGACACAAGGCCGGCAATTTTGGAGGAGGGGACTAGTCGATTACATCGACCCCAGTGCTCAACTGGAACTTATTTTATCGGATGAAAGGTAAAGTCGGACTCGGCGGAATTTGAACTCAGAACGTAAAGACGGACGCATTTTTCCCGTGTTAATGATTCTACCAGATCGCCGCCTTAGGTGCAGTACATATTGTTTTCTAATCGTGGAATGCAACCACAAAATTTTGGTGGACGCTTAGTCATTAAATTGTCACCAGTGCTACTCTGGTCCTTTATGTTATCAACTCCGGAAGCCTAAAAGGAAAAATTGCCATTAGCGAGATTATTACCCAGCAGATATTCAAAAAAATCCTAATAATCTATCTGTATTAGATTTTTCAAAATTTCGTCGATATTATAAAATATGTATGCCATACATATTCCGACATATATTTAGTCATATCATAAATTATTATAATGATGCATCGAGAAGCTTACATGGAACCTGGAGTATGCATGATACATAAAATACAGAACGAGGATAATTATGGGACAGGCCATTTTTTAACATGAATATATTTATGTTAAGAAGTGGCTTGAACCAAAATTGTTTCCTTTTTCTAACTGTATTTTGTTCTTTTATATAACTGGAAATTTCTCAACGTTAACCAAAAATA
>NC_043008.1:55002611-55005111 GCF_006345805.1 Octopus sinensis
ACATGCTTCAACATACATGATTGTATAGTACAAATACCTATTAATGAGAAGAAGCGGGGGGAGGGGTTTACAGTGGTAGGGAGGAGAAGGAGGGGGAGGAAGAAGAAAGGGAGTTGGAAGGAGACGGGTGAAGGGTGGGGGGGGTTTCTACCTTTGGTACGTCTCGCCATCGATTTTCTCAGGTGGAGCTGGGTAGAGAGAGGTTCGATTCGACATCCCAGTACTTGGCTGGAAGTTATTTTATCGAAAAAAAAAAAGAAAAAAATGAAATAGAGGAAAAAAGAGTAACAACAACGACGTAGACAAGAGTAACAGTGTGAACAATATCAACAGCAGCAACAACAACAAGAAAATTTGACTGACAGACAATCACAACTGTGCTACTACGCCACTTCACAGATAAAAGTGACATGTTAAATGACAAGGAAAATCACCAGATTTTGTTTGTTTAGACACAAACAAATGAAGATAAACTCATTATGAATACATACATTTACATATAAAAGCGCACACACGCACGCACAAATACACACAAACACGTTGCATGTGTCTGGGTGTGTGTATGTAGTAATTATAATTTTGGGTATACACCTAGTAGTATGCCGTTTAAAGCACGTTCCACTGTCTTCGGCTACCTGATGTCATCAACAGTATGGCAAGAAATTGGCAAGAAATCTTGAAATGAACTGAATAATGACATACATACACACCTACATACATATATGCATGCATACATACATACATGCATGTATACATATATACATGCATGCATAATACATACATATATGCATGCATGCATACATACATACATACATACATAAATACATGCATGCATACATATATACATGCATGCATACATACATACATGCATATATACATACATGTATGCCTGCCTGCATACATACATACATCCATACATGCATGCATACATACATATATGCATGCATACATACATGCATGCATACATACGTATATGCATGCATACATACATACACACATGCATGCATGCATACATACATACACACATACACACATACATAATACATACATAAATACATACATACATATATGCATGCATACATACATACATACATGCATGCATACATATACACAGGCATGCATGCACACATACATACATACATGCAAGCATGCATATATACATACATACGCATACACAAATACATACATACATACATACATACATACATACATACATACATACATACATACATACATACATACATACAGAAAACTGCACAAATAATAAACGCTCTGGCTTGCTTTTATTATTGTTGTCTTCTCACAAATTTAAGGCATTAAGGATTTTGAGCGACGAAACATTCGTTTAATTCCGATTAAGACCGTTAATCTTTATATATAAAACTGTAGTTGTGTGAGTGTCTGTCCCCTTCGATTTAGATTCCTAACTACTCCCACATTTTAACCAAAACCGGGTATCTTATAGTCGTGATTCATATCGAGCCCTTCTGGGTATTAGCGCACGTCTACGATGAGTCTACGTGTTAAAAAAAAAATTTACCATCATTTTTTTCCATTTTCATGCATATTTTTTTAAAGGGAAGCCAACGATTTTTTAAAAAATTTACCATCATATTTTTTCCATTTTTAATGCATTTTTTTGCTATTTTTTGGCTGTATAGTTATTTCCCTTACAAATCCGAGCAACGCCGGGCGATACTGCTAGTTGTATTTAAAACAGTTTCTTTCCTTGTATGAGGAGGGAGTTGTCTGGAAGAAGAGTAGATGTAGCACAACAATAATAACTGTTTGTCCCAAAACGAGTAAGATCTTGACAATAACATCATATACGGTGGTGGGTGAGAAAAAGAACGGTTAGCTAAAGTCCAACTGGGAGGTGAGAGTGAAAGGAAGAGAAATCGAATGAACGGCAGAAAGAGAAGAAGGGAGATAAAACGAGGAAAATGATAGACAGGTAGAGAGATAGAAAGGGAGACAGATTGAGAGAGAGAGAGAGAGAGAGACAGACAGACAGACAGACAGACAGACAGACAGACAGACAGATAGATAGACAAATGGAGAGAGAGATAAACAGAAAGAGGAATAGAAAAGAAAAAAAGAAAGAAGGAAGGAAAGAAAGAAAGAAAGAAAGAAAGAAGAAAGGAAGAAAGAAAGAAAGAAAGAAAGAAAGAAAGAAAGAAAGAAAGAAAGAAAGAAAGAAAGAAAGAAAGAAAGAAAGAAAGAAAGAAAGAAAGAAAGAAAGAAAGAAAGATAAAAGAGGAAAATGATAGACAGGTAGAGAGATAGAAAGATAGATAGATAGATAGATAGATAGATAGATAGATAGATAGATAGATAGATAGATAGATAGATAGATAGATAAACAGAGAGAGAGAGTGACACAGGCAGACGGACGGACGGACAGACAGACAGATAGAGAGAGAGATAAACAGACAGATAGATGAATAGAAAAGACAGAAAAAAAGAAAGAAAGGAAAAAGAAAGAAAAGGAAGGAAAGAA
>NC_043008.1:55007611-55027611 GCF_006345805.1 Octopus sinensis
GATGTAAGTGTAGTAAAACTACATATGCATAGTAATGAACAATTGTATAGAGTCAATCTATTTTATTCGTTGTATTTCACTTCCTCCCGTTAAATGTATGTTGATTCTAGTTGGAAACAGATCTTCTGTGGTTGCTTCGGAGCTATTTTTAGCACTAGAGTTATCCACATAGTGGATAACTCTCTAATATTTATATATATATATATATATATATATATATATTAGTAGTAGTAACCTATTTCTGTATTACCCACAAGGGGCTAAACATAGAAGGGACAAACAAGGACAGACAAATGGATTAAGTGGATTACATCGACCCCAGTGCGTAACTGGTACTTAATTTATCGACCCCGAAAGGATGAAAGGCAAAGTTGACCTCGGCGGAATTTGAACTCACAACGTAAGGACAGACGAAATACCGCTAAGCATTTCGCCCGGCGTGCTAACGTTTCTGCCAGCTCACCGCCTTATAGTAGTAGTAGTAGTAGTAGTAGTAGTAGTAGTAGTAGTAGTAGTAGTAGTAGTAGTAGTAGTAGTAGTAACCGACACAGTTTTAATCTCAAAAGGCAACTTGACATAGATGCCTTGTTAGAATACCGAATATTACATTATTAATCTCGAGAGATCGTTCCTCTGATATAGGCGTTTGGTGAATAAAAAGCAAATTCGTAGATCAAAGCGGACGAGAAGCGTCTGTCATGGGCCCCGGAATTCCCATATCACGTTACTTCATTCTACAGGAAATCATCAACGGGAACCATCAGGGCACCGCATACCATTCAAATCTCGCTGTTCCGATGTATAGAATACCAGCAAATAAGCCTACCAGCAAATAGCCAGAAGGCTTATTAAAAATGAATTATTAGCGATGGAAGCAGTTTTAATACCAAAAGACAATCTTTATATCAAACTTAACATGGGTGTTCTGTTAAACACCGAATACTACGTTGTTAGCCTTGGGAGATCCCCTCATATAGGAGCTTGGTGAATAAAAGCAGACACATAGATCGTAAATCGTGCTTTTATATATAGGCGCAGGAGTGGCTGTGTGGTAAGTAGCTTGATTACCAACCACATGGTTCGGGGTTCAGTCCAGTTCTGAGATCCCTTCTGCTAATGAGTCGTGCGTGGCACCTTGGACAAGTGTCTTCTACTATAGCCTCGGGCCGACCAAAGCCTTGTGAGTGGATTTAGTAGACGGAAACTGGAAGAAGCCCGTCGTATATGTATTATATATATGTGTGTGTGTGTGTGTGTGTGTGTGTGTGTAAGTGTGTGTGTCTGTTTGACCCCTCTCCCCCCTCCAGCATCGCTTGACAACCGATGCTGGTGTGTTTACGTCCCCGTAACTTAGCGGTTCGGCAAAATAGACCGATAGAATAAGTACTAGGCTTACAAAGAATAAGCTGTGGGGTCGATTTGCTCGACTATAAAGGCGGTGCTTCAGCATGGCCGCAGTCAAATGCCTGAAACAAGTAAAAGAGAAAAAGAGAGTCTATACCGCTTCCCCTCCGCCATAAGCTCCAACTCACAGTATACGGAGTTATTATTTATGTTTTGAATTATCTATCAGCAAGAACACAGCTGACAAATGGTCGAATAGTAATTGTCTTACAATAAATCAATCCAACCTTTTTAATCGCTAGAAAATGTCTATTGACAGCCTATTCTACATAATAAAAGAAAAATTTCGTCGAGTCGCTTCTGAACGAGGAAAAAAGTAAAAGTCATCTGCTGTTTGTGGCGATATGAGAAATTTAGTCAATTATTGATTGGTGGTTTCATAAATTAAAATTGCGTTTTCCTTTCAGTGAAAGGCGGTTATTTTCGTATAGTGTATCCAAGAGGATGTTTTGAGAGAAATTCTGGATTTTATTGTTTTTAGATGCACATCTAGGCAGGATACTTGTATTGTGTGAGTAAGAAAGCAATGCAATATATGGAATATATTGGTGATGGTAAATTTTTAAAATATCCATTGGATCGATTAAGCAGCATTTAATACTCTGTCTTCATTTTCAAATTCCTCTGAGGTCGACTTTGCCTTTCGTCCTTTCGAGATCGATAAATTAAGTACCACTTGCGTACTGAAGTCGATCTAATCGACTGGCCCTTCCCCAAAAATTTCAGACCTTGTGTAAAGTAGAAAAGAATGTCTTGTCTTCATTCATTAAATCTCTGTTAATTAGCTCTGATGGAACTATACCCTTTCAAACCTATAACAACCGTGTCAGGACATTGAACTCAGCTCTTCAAGCTTATGTTTTACTTATGGTGGAAGCACTCCGTCGGTTACGACGATGAGGGTTCCGGTTGATCCGAATCAACGGAACAGCCTGCTCGTGAAATTAACGTGTAAGTGGCTGAGCACTCTACAGACACGTGCACCCTTAACGTAGTTCTCGGGGATATTCAGCGTGACACAGAGAGTGACAAGGCCGGCCCCTTGAAATACAGGTACAACAGAAACAGGAAGTAAGAGTGAGAGAAAGTTGTGGTGAAAGAGTACAGCAGGGATCACCACCATCCCCTGCCGGAGCCTCGTGGAGCTTTTAGGTGTTTTCGCTCAATAAACACTCACAACGCCCGGTCTGGGAATCGAAACCGCGATCCTATGACCGCGAGTTCGCTGCCCTAACCACTGGGCCATTGCGCCTCCTGTTTTGCTTATAAACTATAACTGAATCCTTTTCTGTACGGAATTGATCGTTTGCCAGTTAAATATATTTACCTTGGCAATTGTACATCACAAATCCACTCTACAGACTGTCACCTTTAATTTATTTTATCAGACGGCCACACGGTCACTGCAGCCACCACTAACTCACGATACAAAGTTAACAGCATTAAACAACATTAAATTTGCATATATTTATTCTTTAAACATTCCGGCAAATTCGAACGTGCATACGCTAATCATTGTTGTTATTCGGCACAGGAGAACATTTCCATTTACCACAATTCACAAGGGATTCCTAGATCCCTTCTGCTAATGAGTCGTGTGTGATATGAACACACATTCGTCGTAAAGGAGTTGTTCTCTTGTGAACGAAACACGATAGCGATTAGCATATTCGCATTCGAATCTGCCCGAACGTATCACAAATAACTATGCAAGTCAATATTTTGATTCTCGCTAAGGCGACCAGCTGGCCGAATCGTTAGCATACTGGGCAAAATGCTTAGCGGCATTTCGTCCGTTTTTTACGTTCTGAGTTCAAATTCCACCGAGGTCGACTTTGCCTTTCATATTGCCAGGGTTCGATAAAATAAGTACCAGTTGGGTACTGGAGGTCAATGTAATCGATTAGCCCTCCACTTCCTCAAAATTTCGGGCCTTCTGCTAAAATTTGAAATTATTATTTTGATTTTCGTTGTTCACCATGCATATGATAATTTATTATCTGTAGGGAATAAAAATTTGTTTTGAAAGCATTTACGAGATATTACGGATGTTTGAGAAATATATTTTTAAATGAGCTTTACTTCGGCGCAAAAGTGCTGCTTTGCTTTTTAAATTTCAATTAGGCCAGAATTAGATTATATTTATTATTTGATACAAATAAAATTTTTCCTTCTTGCACAAAGACACAATTTAGTAGAAGAAAATAACCTCGCTGAACCCTAAGGGAACCTTAAGGACTCATAAGGCCAGTTATTCGATTTCCAAAGCATATAGCTGAAGAAAATAACCTCGCTGAACCCCGAGGGAACCCTAAGGACTCATAAGGCCAGTTATTCGATTTCCAAAGCATATAGCTGAAGAAAATAACCACGCTGAACCCTAAGGACTCATAAGGCCAGTTATTCGATTTCCAAAGCATATAGCTGAGCGAGGTCACAATAATCCCTTTGAAATAATCCCCGGAAAGGATGAAAGGCAAAATCGACTTCGATGAAATTTGAACTCCCTATGTAATGGCGGACGAAATGCCGCTAAACACTTTGTGCGGCGTGCTAACGAATCTGCCAGCTCGCTGTCTTTACCTGGTACATTATTTATTGACTGTAGAGAAATGGAAATTAGAGTCGATTTCAGAAGAGCTTGAACTTAGAATTTGGAGGGATAAAGAATTTTTAATGCTCATTTACTGGTTCAACCAACCCTTTCTTAGATACATATAAACTGGCGTAAACTCACATTTCGAACGAGAGTAAGTAATTGCATATATTAATGGTATTTATTTTCAGAAGACTGTGTTGCAACTATAAAGATTCGGTGGAAATGGAACTCAAGAGGGGGTGATATACATTCTTATACTCAAGTGCTTTCAAATATATATATATTCTAATCTCCATTATTCTTTAACCTCACTTTCTTATATAGATATATACCCGTCCACACTGATGAACTCACCCACAGTACATAAATATACATTTTGTTTTTCATTAAGGATTATCTCACCAGGCTATTAGCAAATATATTGGAATTGTGTATAACTTATCACCAGTCGATAAACGTGTACGGACTCTACTAAAGATGAACTTAGTTCGAGATATAGAAGTTTATTTCCACCAACCAAGTGATGAGGGCGCTAATAGTTTGTTCAAAATTATTAAAGAGGAACCGAAAGCTCAAGAGCAAGCTAAACCAAAGCAAGAAGTAACCTCTGAGATTAGTAAACCGGAAAATATTACAACCGAGAAAATCGAAATGTCTTCGGAGAAACCTTTACCGTTCGTGCCACCAAAGAAACCAAGGAGTGAAGTTTCCACCTCGAAAACTGGAAAACGCATGATGTCAAGTAAGCTTGTTAATAACGGGAAGACTACAAAGTTGACAGGGTCACAGTTACCTCCTTACAAAAAAGTTGTAAACCCTAAGAAAGTGATCTTTAATCCAAAATACAAAGAGAATTATACAGCAAGAGTGTAAGTTTCCTCCTTACAAAAAAGTTGTAAACCCTAAGAAAGTGGTCTTTAATCCAAAATACAAAGAGAATTATACAGCAAGAGTGTAAGTTTCCTCCTTACAAAAAAGTTGTAAACCCTAAGAAAGTGGTCTTTAATCCAAAATACAAAGAGAATTATGCAGCAAGAGTGTAAGTTTCCAAAGGCCTAAAAAAAATTCTGGAAATATATATATTCGCTATGGAATTTATTGTGCACTTTACTTGTATTGAGCATTATTCTATGAATTTTTTTTTTTTTTTTTTTTTTTTTAGAACATTTCAAAGGATATTATTTTGCAACTTTGTTGCACTGTTCATTTTTAAACAAATTCTATATAAATGTTGTACAAATATTACTTTCTCAATGTAGATTAGTTTTGGGAAACCACCATTTCAGCATGTTTGAAGTTGTGACTTCATCAACAGATTTTAAACTTAAAAACTGAATAGATTTTTAAAACTTTTTTCTTTAAACCAAAACTCTTTTGTTACCAGAAATAAAAGTATAAATCTCATTAGTTTTTAATTCTTTAGAGGATCGTTCCAGGTTATAATTTAGCCCATAGAATAGAACTCCGTATTTAGCTGAAAAACCGATTAACTTCCCCAAAACATTAAATTTCATATTTTTATCTTCAGCTTCGTTCTTGTTATTTGCACAACTATGTAAAGTAGAAAATAAACCAATTTTGCTAATTGGAATTTTCTTTTTGTATTCCGGCTTCCGATTTTTGAATTCTAGTCCCGAGGTCTACTTAATCTTTCGCTTTTTTGTGGAGTGTATAAAAATCTTTCAAACACTAATTTGAAGGGCCGAGTAGTTCGGTGTCATACTCGTGATGGTAAGATCGTGGTTCGAATATACTGAACCAGACTGTGCGTTGTGGTCTTAAACAAAAATCCTTAAAATCAGAACATGAACATCACCGAATTCCAAATTTTCTTGCTTCCACAAATGCAAATTTTTTTTTTTTTTTTTTTTTTTTTACTCCTAATTCAATATCTATTAAATTCTAGACCCAAAAGTACGTTTATGTAAGCACGATTTCGTTTGACCCACAAGAAGTAAAACAAAAAAAAACGGCCAACCGCATGATTTTTGTGTTTCCGACTGAATATAGCGTTTCTGCTGATTAGCGTGCCGCAAACACAAAACCACGCGTTGTCTAGGGATATAGTCAAATGATATGGCACTCGCTAAAGCATGCTTTGCAAGTTCAAAGGTTTTGACAACATTGTGTCAGACTGGGGAGAGTCAAATGCAAATCCCTCTCACATTGAATTCAGTAACTAGTATGAATCAATTTGTTTCCATTGTTATTGGGTTGGTGCTTAATTATTGCGGCAGCTTTTTCAACAAATTTTATTCAACAATAACATGTAACAAAACCCTATTTGAAACTATATATTAACTTTATGAAAATAGTTCTCAAAAACCCTGCTTCAATAACTACAGCATTCCAAACATAGTACGCGTATTATATATATATATATATATATATATATATATATATTTATTTATTTTATAGGAGCTTCTACAGGACTAGAACTGTTTCATTCAAATGAAACAGTTCTAGTCCTGTAGAAGCTCCTTCTATAAAATATATTAATTTACTCTGCCATGTATTGAGTACCTTATTTACTGTGGTTAACCCCGACTCAACCCGGGACCTACATACATACACACATATATATATATATATATATATATAAGTACAAAGTGAGATAGGGGTTATGAGTGTAACCCACTATGGGATATCATTTATCCAATATACTGCCAGTAAAGTACCCAGAAGGCTAATACATAAATGCTAAGAATTGCAATTAATTCATTTATTGTATTTTATGGGCGAAGGTAAAATGTTTTACCTCAAATTCATAATACAAAATAAGAAAATGGAGGAATAGATTTCTTTCAATCATCAACTTCCAGATAATACCAATTCATATAAGTTATTAACTGATTATTTAGATTAAATAGGAACATCTAAATCTAACAGAATAAAACAATATACATCAATACCTATGGTATTATCTTATATGTATAATATATATATATATATATATATATATATAATGCGCAGGCATAGGTGCACGGTAAAGGAGCTTGCTGGGCAAGTGTCTACTATATTCCCTGGCCGATCATGCTTTGTGAGTGAATTTGGTAGACAAACTGCGTAGAAGTTCGCTAAATATGCATACCTTCGTGCCTGTGTTAATGCCCCTCCCTTTGAATGATTATTCCGGAGCATATTCACCATCTACTTCAATTACTGCTTCCCATTTGCTTGGCAGACGGTCAGACCGTCATTTAAAGATGTTTTTGTTAAATATTATTTTTGTTGGAAAAAAAAAAGCCTCAATTATGTACCGACCCAATAATACTCTTGAAATTCAAACAACTGCTATAATTTTCACTTTTCTGTAATTGAAAGATGAAATGTATATGAAATTACTTTTTACGTGGCCACTAAAGCCAGTGCTCCGAGTGTTATGAAAGAAACAATGAAATTATCCTTGATATAATCGTTAGTTATACATGAACGAAAAGAGAAAGCGAGTTTGATGTCCCCCGCCATTCGGAGTAAAACGAAGATGAGTCAAAATAGATTTAAAGAGGCAAGGTTGGAATGGATTTGGGAGGAATAAACGGAGATACAGAAACGCCGGTTTATCGCATCAAAATACTTTTCTTTCTTACTCCAATCTCTGCTTAATACCTTCATATATGCACGTGTGTGCACGCATGCATCTTTTAGCTTTGACTTATTTGTCATTGGGCATCTGCCATGCTGGGGCACGGCCTTGAAGGATTTCAGTAGAACAGATCGACTCCACTACTTATTTTTATATCTGGGTCTTATTCTACCGGTCTCTTTTGCCGAACTGCTAACTTAGGGGATGTAAACAAAACTAACACTGATGGTCAAGCGGTGGGAGGGGCATTAACACTTTCCCAAGGTATCACGACTGAACCCGGAACCATGTGGTTGGTAAGCAAGATTTGAAGGCCGGCTACCCGAGGTCACAACATTTCCCCCCTCAATCGGACACTTGTTCGTTGCAGGGTTCAAAGCCAGCGGTTTTGAGGAAGTGGGGGTAAGTCGATTTCATCTACCCTAGTTCTTGACTGGTACTTTATTTTATCAAACTCGAAAGTCTGGAAGGCAAAGTTGATCTCATTTGAACTCGGAACGTTAAAAGCCGAAAAAAATACCTATTTCTTTATTACCCACAAAGGGCTAAACACAGAGGGGACAAACAAGGACAGACAAAGGGATTAAGTCGATTACATCGACCCAGTTCGTAACTGGTACTTAATTTATCGACCCCGAAAGGATGAAATGCAAAGTCGACCTCGGCGGAATTTGATCTCACAACGTAACGCAGACGAAATACCGCTAAGCATTTCGCCCGGCGTGCTAACGTTTCTGCCAGCTCGCCGCCGAAAAAAATACCGCTAAGCATTTTGTCCGACGCGCTAACTTTTCTGGCAGCTTGTTTGACTATATAATCTCTACATACTTCGTGTGAAATATAATTAGCCACCCAACATTATATTTTTATTTATTTATTTATTTGATTTTACGCATAAAATTATTTTACAACTGGCATGGCTCTATAGTTTAAGAAGTTCGCTTTGCAGCCGCGTATTTTTGGATTCAGTCCCATTGCGCGGTATGTTGGGCAAGTGTCTCCCAGTATTAGCCCCGGCCGACCATTTCCTGGTGAATGTATTTGGTAAACTGAAACGGTGGAAGTCCGCTGTGTGTATTTGTCTGTGTGTCTGCTCGCCCGCTTGACGGAAAATGAAAGAAGCCTGTTTATATATTTATGTATATATCTATCTATGCATGTGTGCCTTTGCGTCTGTATTTGTTCCCCATCACCGTCTGACAATTGGTGTTGGTATGTTTGCGTCCCTGTAGCCAAAGCAGTTTTGCAAAAGATACCGAGAGAATATGCACTAGGCTTAAAAATAAGTCCTGGTATCGATTTGTTCGTTGTTGGTTTATTTACGTCTTCGTAACTCAGCGTTTCGGCAAAAGAGACCATTAGAATAAACATAATTTTAAAAAATAGTACTGGGGTTAATTTATTCGACTACAGATACTTGAAAGAGGCGCTCCAGTATGGCCGCAAATCAATGACTGAAACTAGTAAAAGAAAGTTATATAGCATTTGAAACCTCCTGCTACGTTTTGAAAATATTTTTAATGAAGTATTTTAATAACCCATTTAAATTTCGGGCAGCCTCTGGACAAATTTCAAAGACTAAATTTATTCCAGGAATGTAATACTGTTGTATGTCGTGGAGGCGCAATGGCCCAGTGGTTAGGGCAGCGGACTCGCGGTCATAGGATCGGGGTTTCGATTCCCAGACCGGGCGTTGTGAGTGTTTATTGAGCGAAAACACCTAAAAGCTCCACGAGGCTCCGGCAGGGGATGGTGGTGATCCCTGCTGTACTCTTTCACCACAACTTTCTCTCACTCTTACTTCCTGTTTCTGTTGTACCTGTATTTCAAGGGGCCGGCCTTGTCACTCTCTGTGTCACGCTGAATATCCCCGAGAACTACGTTAAGGGTGCACGTGTCTGTGGAGTGCTCAGCCACTTACACGTTAATTTCACGAGCAGGCTGTTCCGTTGATTCGGATCAACCGGAACCCTCATCGTCGTAACCGACGGAGTGCTTCCATATATCCACTGTTGTATGTCATGCTAGCAGCTTACCACGAAGATTGCTTGTCGAAATACCTCCTGGAAGATGATGGTATAGGCCATGTCGTTTCCTGTACACTGTTGACTTGCAGTCCTCCCTCGGTAAATTCCATTCCTTCAGCCTGGATGCTAAAAGTTCAGCTCCTGACTTGGTCAGGCCTAAGTCACTGATGAGATCATCCAGTTCACGTTGATTTGGAAACTGGGGCGGGTACTCATTTTTGGTTCGAACCTTCGTCCATTTCTTGGTTGCTGATACCTTCGGACTCTTCTCATGACACCTCTGTATCTTTTAGCTGACATGATAAAATGTTTACATATAACTTGAAGCATAGAATAAGTTTAATTAGTAACCATAACATTAAAAGAAAACTTAACTAAATGTTTTTAACCTTTGAATTTTGATTGTTTTATCTTGCATATGAAATTTAAATTCGATTTGAACGTTGTGATGGGATTTTCTTACATTTTCTGATGGTTGTGGTACTAGTAGCTTGTCATCATGTAGTACAGCTGCAATAGAGGATGGTATGCTAAGGCGGCGAGCTGGCAGAATCATTAGCACGGCGGGCGAAATGCTCAGCAGTATTTCGTCTGCCGTTACGTTCTGAGTTCAAATTCCGCCGAGGTCGACTTTGCTTTTCATCCTTTCGGGGGTCGATAAATTAAGTACCAGTTACGCACTGGGGTCGATGTAATCGACTTAATCCCTTTGTCTGTCCTTGATTGTCCTCTCTGTGTTTAACCCCTTGTGGGTAGTAAAGAAATAGGTATTTCGTCTGCCGTTACGTTTTGAGTTCAAATTCCGCCGAGGTCGACTTTGCTTTTCATCCTTTCGGGGGTCGATAAATTAAGTACCAGTTACGCACTGGGGTCGATGTAATCGACTTAATCCCTTTGTCTGTCCTTGATTGTCCTCTCTGTGTTTAGCCCCTTGTGGGTAGTAAAGAAATAGGTATTTCGTCTGCCGTTACGTTTTGAGTTCAAATTCCGCCGAGGTCGACTTTGCTTTTCATCCTTTCGGGGGTCGATAAATTAAGTACCAGTTACGCACTGGAGTTGATGTAATCGACTTAATCCCTCTGTCTGTCCTTGTTTGTCACCTCTATGCTTAACCCCTTGTGAGCAATAAAGAAATAAGAGGATGGCATGCTGGGATACTTTAGTGCTTGTTTTCCTTTAACTTTTTGGTACTTTGTTACGTCAATCATCCAAGAATAGCAATAATCGTGATGGGGTTTTTTTGGCTCTTGCTATACTCTTGGAATAACAAATGGCATGGCTCTTGCACTTTTTAGCCATCCTTCTAAACTAAATCGATAACTTCCATATATTACATGGGGGTGGGGACAAGGCTTATCTTGGTCACTCAAACTCTTTCCAAAGAAGCGTCTATAAACATTCCAGTGTTTAGCACCTTTCGCGATTTTAGGTGACCCTTACTTTGTTCGAACAAATGAGCAGAGGGTCCTTCCCCTAAACATTACATTTGTTGATAATTAGCGTAATTTCATATATCTCCAAAAGGATTGATGGTAGGGAAAACGTAAGATCATTTTCGGGATGGGCGTGAAAATTTGCATAATAAACACTTTAAAAAATTAGGATAATCAAAGCTTTTGCAAAATTTTGTAACACAGTGTAATTTTTCTTCAGTTCAGAATAATTAGTATCAGCACTAGTAACTTCACTGATTATTTCAATTTTATGCAAATCAAGACAACCCTTAAAACTTTCAAGCCAGCCTTTACTCGCAAGAAAGTGTTTGATACCAGAAGGTTCACCGACCACTTTCTTGCTGATCGCCATATAAGTTTTTATATTTCGTTTGACTGTCCGTTGTGTTTATCTGAGTATTAGATCCCATCTGATCGTTAATACCCTCAGCCAAAAGCCGCTCCATACTGGGTTTGATTTCAGATCAGTGCCGGAACAAGATCTGGACATTTAACGAAATGATTGTTTTAGTTCTCTACCTAATTTTATCTTTATCGCCACGTATTATTTCAATAATAGACATTAATATGTTTTGTATTATGGCTGGGTTTTCTACCGCACCAAACCTTTATAAAACATTAAGATTAATGTCCACCAACATAATCCTTTTTGCGAGTCATGATCACACTACTGCCGACACTTCCACTTGGTCTCTTTACAGTCAACACTATAATACACTATAATTTATACGTGAGTATTTAAATTTAACAGTAATAGACAAGAAATCGCCACCGAATGGTAAAACGAGTAGAATTCAAGTAAAGTTTCAACGTTGTACGTCAGCAAAAAGTAGTTCTCTTGTTGTCTTCTTGACTTGAACATAAAAATATAGAGGAAAAATAGAAAAGTGAAACGTGGGAAGTATCTTTTTAATAAAGTTTATGGAATGGTCCAGCCCGGTTGAACAAGGTAGTGATATGGATGAAAGAATAGATGAATACTGACTATATTCGAAAAAAAATTTCAGGCATACAAATCGAATTTTTCAGACCAAAATTTATAGCCAAAAAAAAAGAGTAGATTAACTTTTACACCAAGACGACTTTGGAGAACAAAACTTCCATGTGAAATGCAGCAGGATTTAGAAAGATAATTACGATATGTGAATGCTTACGCTACATGTTTATACTATATACTACGTCGACTGGTATGCTGGAAAATATGGCATTTAAATTCGTTAAAATTTGAGTAAGCTTCCTTAATGGCGGAATTACTAGTCGTCACCCAAAATCAGCGGCCATATTTTGCAATCTCCGTTAGGGCGGAATTCCGTAACGAGTTTATGTAACAAGTTTATGTAACAAGGGTACTTGTACTTTACAATATTAACTTGTATTTTGTCTCGTGTTTAAACGATTTTGAAAATTCTCTTATCAAGATAACAATTCGTTATTATCACCTCATGACATGTGACAATTAGCCATGAAAGCTGTGTCAGCAATGTGAATGCCATTTTTTTGTCAAACTGTGACTTCTTGATCTCATTTTTTTGTCAAACTGTGACTTCTTAATCTCATTTTTTTTTGTTTTTTTAGCTAGTCACTATTGTTATCATATAAGGTCATATCGAGTAATCGTCCTTATTACATAAGAACAAGAGTTCAAATACTGCGCACACTAATTTTTCCTTTTATCCTTTTAACTACACTCTGCACGCATCTTCACATACTGCATGTGCATAAGCATGCCTGTATTCACCTACATGTATTTACATCTTTGTATGAATATATTGCCGTTGAATCGGGGAGAAAACTGGGTTCGTCTTATCTGAGAGATGGACAGCAAAGCCTGAAACCCGTTTATTTATTCTCTTTTTTTTTTTCAACAAAGCAAAAGCAAAGAAAAAATATTTTAACATTCCTATATTTCTCTCACAGCCTGACAGTCAGGTTTTCCACATAAGTGTTGGAATCAAGATATATATATTCCTTAACCGTAGGTCTGAGAACATATATATTGTCGGATTTACAGTCATGAGTAATGTACATACATACAAAAACACACACACACACACACACACACACACACACACCACACACACACACACTTATGATGGATCGCTAGTCACTACACATTCTGCATTTTCTCTCCTTGTTTCTTTCAGTGTTCCTTTCTGTGAAAGAGCGTAGGCTCGAAACGTTAAAGACTTTTTCACTTCCCGAGCGCTAAACTAATGCATCTGTGTGTTGTCTACACCACCTGTCTTCGTCTTTTGTTTTTGTGAATTCTCTCACTCTCTCTCTCCATATATATATATATATATATATATATATATTCCATATTTCCTGAGCGCCTATTAATAATAATACTGTAATTGTTCCACTGTTGTTGTTTTTTTGTTTTCCCGTTTGGATTAAAATTATATATATATATATATATATATATACTAGTTTAAAAGTCGCTCTGTCGGGTGGCTTTTAAGCCAGCTCCTGTGGAGGTCTCTTCATTAGACCTTGTGCTCAACAATGATACTTCATGCATTGAGTACATATTAAATTTTATTAAACTTGAACAATACTTTTCAAGCAACGAACAATTTTCATCTAAACAATATAATTTCTCGACTTGGAACTTATTGCAAAGCTGCATGATAAACAACAGTACTACCACCATGGCCACCACATCTTCCACTCTCACAGATCATTCAGACTGCTGATGCCACCAGCATCAATGCCTTTGACTTCGTTGCCTTCCTCTCCACCACCATCACCACTGTCTTTCACATCCCTTACTCAAACCGCCATCCCTGACTGCCTCGGCTACCACCACCATCATCACCGCCGCCTCTGCTTCTATCACAACTACAGCTCATACTATTACTATCACCCTATTACCTTCGTTCAGTATGTTGGTTCAGGGTTCAGTCTCTCTTACACTCACATACCGACTCCTTCTCTCTCTTTTATTATTATTCCCACTGTCACCTACACTCTTCCTAAATTTTTTTGTCTCTCTTTCTCTCCCTCTCTTTTTTCTTTCTCTCTCTCACACACACACACAGACTCCGCCACTGCCCTCACCGTCTCTATTGCCTACTATTACTCTCACCCCAGTATGAGCAATAGAAGGAGTGTCAATGAATAGTGAGAGAGGGGTTCGAAGTGTGACACACTGCCACACAGAAATTAGTTTTCCCATTTATTATATTAGATATATACACGCGCGCGCCATATGTGCAGGCATACAAGGCAGCAGAAATTCGTACATGTATGAATACATGAAATTATATATACACGCAAAAAAAACCCACATAAATACGAACATTCATATACACCCACACTTATACACACACTCACCTTCATTCACATACCCACGCCTAAACACACAGCTACACTCATACACACACATAAATAGATATCATTAATACAACTACTTCAATGGTGTGATATATACATTTTATCTTATCTTATCACTTGACCGGGATTATATCTAATATAGTTAATATAATGAATAGTTTAACATATCTGATGTGAATGGAAACAAATTTTTGGCCCATTGAGATTATAGCTGTAGTGAAAGTACAGTTTGTAGCTGATGAAATTATCATCAGATAGAGACAAAGGTATGAACCCAGAAAATTTCAATGCAACTGATATTAAATTAAATTATACATGCCGGAAACATATAAGGCGGCGAGCTGGCAGAAACGTGCGCACGCCGGGCGCACGCCGGGCGCACGCCGGGCGCACGCCGGGCGAAATGCTTAGCAGTATTTCGTCTGCCGTTACGCTCTGAGTTCAAATTCCGCCGAGGTTGATTTGCCTTTCATCCCTTCGGGGTCGATTAAATAAGTACCAGTTGCGCACTGGGGTCGATATAATCGACTTCATCCGTTTGTCTGTCCCTGTTCGTCCTCTCTGTGTTTAGCCCCTTGTAGGTAATAAAGAAATAGGTATTTCGGCTGTCTTTACGTTCTGAGTTCAAATTTCGCCGAGGTCGACTTTGCCTTTCATCCTTTCGGGATCGATTAAATAAGTACCAGTTACGCTCTGGGGTCGATATAATCGACTTAATCCATTTGTCTGTCCTTGTTTGTCCCCTCTATGTTTAGCCCCTTGTGGGCAATAAAGAAATAAGGAAACATATAACTAAGGACAAGACATTAAGACAATTTAAAAGAGGCATGTATGACAGGCAATTAAGGCATTTATGGCACTCAAATAGGCATTTACACCACAAACAAATAGGAATTTAAACAAGTAAACATAGCATGTAGAAGGTGCGTAGGTGTTTATGGCACTAAAAAATAGTATTTGGGCAACGAAGAGGAAGTATTGCAGAATGAGATATGCTGATGGAATCGTAAATATAGTCATGAAGCCTGTTTATCTTTCAGTAGGAAGTGTTTATAATACAGGCAAGAAAATGAAATTAGTCAAAACTGAAAATATTTATTATAACGTTAAATAAGATCACATAATTTTGTACTGTTTAATGGAATTTATAATCCATATGAAACAGAAATGTTTTAATTAGAAAACATATAGAGTAGAGATTGTTATGTTGGCAAACAATCTTTACTCTTGAGAACTATTGCTGAATATCTCTCGTTGAGAGATTTACAAATAGTAATTTTCTTTTGTAAGAAAACATAGACACCGAAGAGAACAGGCTTTCTAAAAATAGAAATAAAATAAAACTAACCAAGCGAGGCTCAACAGCAGCAACCAGAAACGTTTGTACATCACCGCCATTGCTATAGGTATTATTACAAGATTTAAAAAAATAATAAATGCGCCCTTTTAAAGGCTATCCAGGTTCATGGGCCTGGTTTCCCGGTTTCAATGGCGTATGTGTTCACCTGCTGGATGGGACGCCAGTCCATCGCAGAGTTACTCATTTTTGCCAGCTGAGTGGACTGGAGCAACGTTAAATGAAGTGTTTTGCTCAAAACACAACGCGCCACCCGGTCCAGGAATCGAAACCGCAATCTTACAATCATGGTGCTGACACCCTAACCACTAAGCCAAGCGCCTCCACATTATTACAAGATGCCACTATAAAATTTTTACAGCTCAAATTCAACCTTCGATATATATATCCACATATTTAAACGCATACTCACGCACATAAACACATGTACACAAGCCATCGAGTTTCGTACATACAACCCCTTTAATGGTGTGATCAAGAGCTATCTTATCACTCGGCCAAGCTTTATCTAATATGGTTAAGTACAGATTACTATATCTATCATGGTAAACGGCTAATAGTTTTTAGTGAATTGTAATTATAATGCGCAGAAATTTTGAAAGTTATTCTCAGATGAAGCAAGGGAGAGAACTACTGACGTTTCAATCAGCTTAAAATTAAATCATGCCAGGAAGGTTTGAGAGAGAGTCTTCTCTTTGGTACATGTACAGGGACAACTGGCCATGTTTTGGTGTTATTAGATTTCTTCAGCTGAGTGTAGCCAACACAGAGATACCTGATCTGTGAATAGCTTAAAGAATACATGCATAATTTTGATGGGGAGATAGTTTACGGATACAGAAATTTAAAATAATAATGTGTGGTAAAGAATTTGCTTCACAATCGCATGGTCTTGGGTTCAGTCCCACTACGCGGCATTTCCTTGGGCAAGTGTCTTCTCCTATAACTTCGGGCCGACCAAAGCCTTATGTGTGGGTCTGATCGACAGAAACCAGAAAAGACTACCGTGTGTGTGAGTGTGTGTGTGTTTGTGTGCGTGTACTTGCGTGTGTGTGTGTGTGAATGTTGTGTGTGTATATATATATATATATGCATTTGTATCTTCGTGTTTGTTCCCCTTGTCCCTCGCTACTGCTTGACAACCACTGTTGGTTTGTTTGCGTCCTCGTAATATAACGATTAGATAAAAAAAAAAGAACAATGGACTAAGAACTAGGCTTAAAAATGTAAGTGCTGGAATTTAAAGGAGTGGGTGTTTAGGAATTCTCTGTTACATCAAGCTAAAAAATTTGCGCCAGCCTTTTAATCGTCAATGTGTTGCCGTCCATGATGAAGAAGTTTTGAATGCTTGCCATGGTGATTCTACTGTCGTGAGAAAGAATCAATTCAAAACTTGGTGTTTAGGGATTTTCTTTTACATCAAGTTCAAAATTTTACGCCAGCCGTTAAACTGTCAAAACGTTGCTGTCCGTCGTTAAGAAATGCCAGCCATGGTGACTCTACTATCCTCACATTCTATCCCTTCAAACTTTGGTTTCCAATATTTTATTATTTTTATTCAGCTCGCAAGTTCGTCTGTCCCTTTTAAATGTTAGTGTTTTGCTGTCTGCCTTGAAGCAGACCTTTCCGTTGTCACTGCCTGATATTTATGATTGATCTTTCTAAATATTTTATTTCTCAACTTACTCAAGATCTTTTGTTGTTTATAAATGGGAGAGAGATAGATAAAAATAAAGAGTAAGAGAAAGCGAGGGAGAGTCCGAGAGAAAGGAAGAGTAAGAGAGTGGGAAAGTGAGAGAGAAAGGAGAGAGAAACAAAGAGTGAGAATCATCATCATCATCGTTTAACGTCCGTTTTCCGTGCTAGCACGGGTTGGACAGTTTGACCGGGGTCTGGGAAGCCAGGAGGCTGCACCAGGCTCCAGTCTGATCTGGCAGTGTTTCTACAGCTGGATGCCCTTCCTAACGCCAACCACTCTGTGAGTGTAGTGGGTGCTTTTTTCGTGCAGCCGGCACAGGTGCCAGGGGGACTGACAGCGGCCACGATCGGTTGGTGCTTTTTACGTGCCACCGGCACAGAAGCCAGTCAAGGCGGCGCTGCAATCGGCCACGTTCGGATGGTGCTTTTTACGTGCTGAAAGGAAGCAACAGAAAGTAACAATCACACTCTTACCCGCGCGTAGAGCGGGTCACCTTCAGCTAGTCTATATATATATTGCGGCTTGATGTAAAAAAAATGTACCATTGGACTCCATGCAATGATCTGCCCAGGGGCCCATAAAGCTGATAGGACGGCCTTGTCTGTCGGCCTTGTCTGTCGGCCTTGCTGTCGGCCTTGTCTGTCGGCCTTGATGGTCGT
Organism: Octopus sinensis; assembly: GCF_006345805.1. Taxonomy (NCBI): domain Eukaryota; kingdom Metazoa; phylum Mollusca; class Cephalopoda; order Octopoda; family Octopodidae; genus Octopus; species Octopus sinensis. The sequence continues at coordinate 55,025,733 of NC_043008.1, forward strand.
GGGGGAGTAAAAGGACCCAATGCACTGATTTGTCCGGAGACCCATAAAGCTGCTAATACAGCCCTGCTCGTAGACCTAGATGGTAGGGGTGAAGTAAAAGGACCCAATGCACTGATTTGTCCGGAGACCCATAAAGCTGCTAATACAGCCCTGTTCGTAGACCTAGATAGGAGGGGTGAAGTAAAAGGACCCAACGCACTAATCTGGCCAGGGCACATAAAGCTGCTGAGACGGCCCAGCTCATAGGCCTAGATGGTAGTTGTTGTGGTGATGGTGGTGGTGGTGGTGGTGGTGGTAGTGGTGGTGGTGGTGGTGGTGGTGGTTGTGACGGAGTGACAAAACAAATCCTCGAGACAAAGTCCAGTGCCAAATTGCTGGAGATGGATGGAATCGAGAGAAGGATTCCTCCAATTGGAGAAGCATGTGGCTTGCTAAATGCTAAATGAAGAACGAAGAGTGTGATTTTTATGAAGATTTGGTTGCTGTTTCTTGCAGACCTAGCGACCCCCTAGAGAGACCTCCTTCAATGACTTGCTATCTGTGAAGTAGAAAAACACAAACTGTAATATTGATAACAAAATATGAAATGATTATGAGGTGTTTACTTATATATGTATGTGTGTGTGTGCGTGAGTGTCTGTGTGTGTGCGTGAGTGTGTGTGCGTATGTGTGTGTGCGTGTGTGTGTGCTTGAGTGTATGTGTGTGTGTGTACATACATACATGTATGCATACATACATACATACATACATACGAGCGTGCATGCGTTTGTATTTATGAATGCATGCATATATGTATGTATGTATGTATGTATGTATGTATGTATGTATGTATCTAAGTATGTATACACATCCGCACATAAAACGGGCTAATCATTAGTGTTTGTTTACTCCAACCGAGTAATTACTAGTTTTAGGCCCAGTAAAGGGCGTGATAACAATCGGTACCCATTGATGAACCATGCATGTCCGATAAGTGTGACATCAACGTGATACAGACTTTGAGCAAGATTTATTAGATAAGACATGTGATGTTAACATGTTCGTTGTGTTATAATAAGAGAGTGAAACAGTTCTTGATGAGCTTTGCAACACTTTTATTTTGCTGAATGACGAAAGGGAACGTAACTATATAATACGCCGTACTACAGGTCTTTCTTTGAAGTTCATGTAATTGTTCGATTCAGCCTTGTCAATTTGGTGGTGAAGAATATAAGGAAAGAGAAGAAAAAGGTCGAATACTTCTGGGTTTTTTCCTTCGTTTCTTTCTAATTTGGATGAACGCAGTTTTATTCGTTCATTTATTTATTTCTATTTATTTTTTACTTTAAATTATTTAATGCAAAGCAGAAAGGAAACAATTGTGAAATTCAAAGAACCGGAAAAGAAATTTTTACGGAAAAAAAATTTTTAAATAACAACAGAAAGGAAGAAATCTTGAAGTAAAAATGGCCAAAGTTCTGGTAACGTTATTTCATTTGCTTTGTTTCCTCATTACGGGATTCGGCTTGTATTACGACACCTTCGTTGTTACTTACGGCTGGTCAGTCTACGCCGGAAAAGTACGTTATGCTACGTACTGGGATATCGTCTTACAGACCATATATTTTGGACTGGCACTGGTATCAGACATCTACAATCGCAATGATTTCGACAAGAACAATGCATTTTCGAACGAACTTTATAGCAAAACGAAACTAAAGCGACTGGTAAGATATATATCTTGCGGTATGGCATTTCCTCTCGGTAACTTCGTCTGTTTATCATTCTGGATTATATTTTTTTTTCATCGTGAATTGATATATCCATCCTATCTCGATGACATTATTCCGTGGTGGCTCAACCATATTCTTCATTCGGTGCCCATAGTGCTTCAGTGGT
>NC_043008.1:55035111-55040111 GCF_006345805.1 Octopus sinensis
TATATATATATATATATATATATATATATAAGGGGTACTGAAAAGCTCCTGGCTTTGAGTTTGAGTAAAAGAAAATACAAGAGGATCAGTTAATTATGATTTTATTCAACATATTCCCCTCTCAAATTCACCTACTTATTGCAACGATGCTTCAGTTTTTCTAAGCCCAGTAAAAGAAATCGGAATGTTGGGCCTCCAACCAGGCCTTTCAGAACATCGTAAAAGCCAGGAACTTTTCAGTACCCCCTCATATATATATTACTTTTTATCTCTTGCTTGTCCCAGTCATTTGATTGCCGTCATGCAATATTTGGGACTTGAGATGAACGGATCAATCCTGGTACTTATTTTTAAGCAAGCAGGGTAAAACGGATTGAAATGAATGAAAAAAAAATTGAAAGAAATTCATACATATTCTTTTATTCGTTTCAGCAACGTGACTGTGGTCATGCTGGAGCACCACCGTGATTTTGTACATTTTCTTTGGCTGATTTTTTTCAGGATGGTAAGATTTCATATTATCACGCCTGTATGTGCATTTCCCACATCTGTACTTCATGCCGGGCCATCGGTCCATCTGATATTGTAGAGAATAGAATGACCAGTTCTTTTTTGAAGACATCCACATCCACATTGCACATGTATCTTTTTTTTTTTTTTTTTGGTGGGGGGGTATTGAAGAGCAGTGAGGCTTTGAACCCTAAGCTATTTACAGTATCTCCACTGACATTAGATGGGTCAGAGCAGTGCTTCTCAAACAATCTAATGTGGCGTACCAGCAGTTTTTTCCCCACTGTACCAGGGACCGGTAACAATTCTTAGTAATATTAATTTATACCGGAAACAATATATATAATGAATATAATAAAAGTTGGCAATTTTTTTTATCTTATATCTATTTCGTAAACAAATAATACAATATTATATAAGCATTTTATAATATTTCTTTCTGAGATTTATTATTGCTTGTTTACACTTTTTCGATATCAGTGTCTATCGATACTGGAAAAAAGGTTTAAGTATTTGTGAAGGGAACAACTGTGATTGTCACACGCCGATGACGGGTCAATATTCAGAAACTCGAGTCCATGTGTATCATAAGTTGAAGACGGGAAGGATGGCTTCCCTTTGCAAATACTGATAGGGCACAGAAAGTGTGTCTATAGCCAGCTGGAGGAGGTGTCCTCCTGGGGCTACAAACTACAGTAGCATCCACCCTTAGGGGTTAGCCATATTTAAATGGCAAATATACGTCACAATATTTCTTTCTTTTCTGGAAACTCGCCGCGTACTGGCAGCGATGGACGGCAGGCGTTCGGCCGGCGGCGAACAGTCGACCCGGAACTGGTTCGGACTGGAGGAATCCGACTGTCTAACTAAAACTTTGAGTAGCACTGGGTTAGAGGATACCATTGGGTATTTCATAACCCAACGGGCAGTTCTATAACACTCTCTGCTGAAATTAGATACTAACTGTTTCAGAATTTATCATATGTACATTATTACACACCTGTCGCATCTTCAATCAAGAGAGTGAAGCCGTAGTTTTTTCACCCTCTTCCTGAAGTTCATCTGTAACTGTCATTTGAGTGTCGTGACGTTGGCTCAATTCAGGATCCGCTATTAGCTTGGCACTATGTTGTGACCACAGTTGAGAACAGTACTCCGGGCGGTGGGTTGGATATATATACATATACATATGTATATATGTATGTATATATATATATATATATAATATATATATATATATACTATATATATACATGTATTATATATGGTATTTATATAGATATATATATATATAATATATATATATTATATATATATATATATATGTATATATATATATATCTATATATATGGTAGATTATATATATATAATATATATATATGTATATATATATATATATATATATATATACACATATATATATATGGATGTATCGTATGTAATGTGGTAAATATATATTATGTGTGTGTGCGCGCGCGTCGTATTGTGTCGATGTGTGTAATATATATGTGTATATATATATATATATAATATATATATATTATATATATATATATATATATAGTAATATATATATATATATATATATATATATAATGTATGTATGTATATTTCTTCTACAAAAACATTATTGACAATAACTTCCAACTTTCGACCAGTCTGAGGATGGGTTAGCTGGTCGAAACTTCGAAGTTGCTATCAATAATATCCTTGTTTCAGAATAATTTGTACTCTACAAAAGTATTGAGTCACCCTCCAGACAAATAAACATAGAAAACGTGCGTTTAGACACACACACACAGATAGATAGACATGTGTGTGTGTGTGTGCGTATATTTATTTGTGTATTTGTGTGTGTGTGTGTGTGTGTGTGTGTTATTTGATCGATATTTTGAAAACAAAAGAGTGTACTATTTATAGACAGGCAGATACGCCGACAGACAGCGGCTAAAATTCTATAAAAATTGAAGACACAATACTAGAGTTTACAGTCGAAGGGAGGTAAGTCACATCAAGGGAATTAACTCTGGATAACATTTGGAACAAAAATAATTCGGAAAACGAGTTGTGGAAATTCCCGAATAGTGCGGACTTACAATTTAACTCGTTATTCAAAATTATAATAACTTATTGAAAGCATGTGTAGAAACTAAATCTCGCTTAAATATCACTCAACACACTTTACGAAGGAAAGGTAAAGAAAGGAACATTAGATAATGGTGATCGTAGAATAATTCTAATAAGATGAGATGGTCGCGGTTGTCATGGCGCTTATCTTATATCTGCTCGATCAGACCTTGACCGGGAGCGCTAAACAACAACCAATACCTCAAGCTGCACCTCGAAATAAAAAGAACAGATCCTATGCGTTATAGATCTTTCCTGCAATCAGACCTGGATACAATGTAACAGTGGATCTCTGACTGACAACTCAGGCTAGTTGTGGACAAGTGCGTCACCATGCATTTTGGGAGAAAAAAATCCAGCCTTTACATACTCCCTAAGCAATACCAATCTCAAGAAGTCTTCAAGCGGACGTGATTTGGGCACCACTGTAGACAACGATCTGCGTTGGACAAACCACATCCCTGAGATTGTCAAGAAGGCTGAGAGGGTTCTAGCATCACTCAATAAGACCTTTATCAGCCGCTCTCTAGCTATCTATTTAAAATTGTATACGACAATGGTACGTCCACACTTGGGTACCTTTTTGGTACAAACGCTCGCGGACTTGCTTATAAGGCGGCGAGCTGGCAGAATCGTTAGCACGCCGGGCGAAATGCTTAGCCGTATTTCGTCTGCCGCTACGTTCTGAGTTCAAATTCCGCCGAGGTCGACTTTGCCTTTCATCCTTTCGGGGTCTATAAATTAAAGTACCAGTTACGCACTGAGGTCGATGTAATCGACTTAATACCTATGTCTGTCCTTGTTTGTCCCCTCTATGTTTAGCCCTTTGTGGGTAATAAAGAAATGGGTACGTCCACACTTGGAATTTGCATCTCCAGTCTGCAATCCCTATCTTGCTCAGCGTATAAATCTCCTGGAGACTGTTCAGAAACGTGCAACCAAACGAATACCCCCCCCCCCCCCCCCCCCGTCAGACATCTACCATACTCTGAAATTTTTGTTTCCCTGAACATGGATACATTGAAACTCGGACGTCCGGCAACTGACTTGCTAGACACTCACAAGATTATCCACCATCTTTCCAACAACAACCTTGGGTACCTTCTTGGCACAAACGCTCGCGGACTTGCTTATAAAATCAAAAAACAACACAGCACCCATGACTTTCGGAAACATTTTTTCTCGCTCAGAATTGCTGAAGCATGGAATAAACTACCCGCATCAGTTGTTAGCTGTCGAGACACTAAATCCTTCAAAACTTGCATGCTTCCTGAAATTCGCCAACAGTACACCTGATGGCCTATTTTTTTTCTTTAGTTGTAGTACACCTGAGCACTGAAGGCAACATTTTCCTTCATCATTATAACGTTATAACAGTTTTATCAATTTTATATCGCAAAATGTAAATACTATTTCTTTTCTAGCCACAAGGGGCTAAACACAGAGGAGACAAACAAAGCCAGACACACGGATTAAGTCAACTATATCGACCCCAGGGCGTAACTGGTACTTAATTTATCGACCCCGAAAGGATGAAAGGCAAAGTCGACCTCGGCGGAATTTGAACTCAGAACGTAACGGCAGTCGAAATACGGCTACGCATTTCGCTCGGCGTGCTAACGTTTCTGCCACCTCGCCGCCTTTATATGCAAATACTAAATACTAGTATGTAAAATACTAACTGTAAATACTAGCGTCATCAGCAACACCCATATCATCTTCTCGATAATAACTTCGTTGATTAAAAGGTTTTCAGTGCATTACTCTACCAATGCCATCTTTGATGAGAAGAGCGACAGGGAATTGTTTCCGCATTGCGGTTACCATGCGGAACATATACTACGATGTACTTTAATTCGAAATCACCGGCATGTTGCCTGTTTCTCATATTTCGTCGATCTACAATGATTTTCCACAATATTTCTGTCTACAAACAAGATGTATTAGTCATTCCCGAATCATTAGTTACATACGCTGGGCCCAAAGTCGTGCGTAATGAGATTGATCCCCAAAATCCATAGTTACGAAGCATAATTGTTCCCCGATATAATTATGCCTGCAGCTTATATATTGGTGTATAAACATACGCATAATCACGCTGTGTTTATTCTAGAAGTATTTTGTTGAAATTTATGAGATTCTAATGCAATCTCGAGGCCTGGCGACAATCTCACGACACCGCATTTTGCAGAATTTTTGTTGCCGACAGATGCCATATGTTAACACGAGTTAATGCTTTTCCCCGCCCTCGATTTGAGTTACCTCCCTTAGACTGTAACATAAACCATCATTAGAGAGAGAGAGAGAGAGAGAGAGAGAGAGAGAATAAGAATAAAGGGCAAAGTGTGCAGTCTAATGATTG
>NC_043008.1:55042611-55080111 GCF_006345805.1 Octopus sinensis
ATTTTCTCCTGGTTTACGGAATTGATGTTATTTTGCGGTTGAAGCTTTTGGCTGTTATTTCTAGTGGGTGAATGGCCTATTATGGCCGTTCCTTGATTGTGATATATATATATATATATATATATATATATAATCAAGACGCTTAACGTCATGTTGAATGTGCATGTATGTTGAAGATAAGTTTGTCTTCTTTTCCACCGCTATAAAAACAGTTTCACAATTGCAGAAATAAATTTCATTAACAGGTTGGAAAGAAGTGAAGAAAACGAAAATATTTACTACATTGATTTATTTTAGACATGGCCTAGACCAATCTTTGGTCGAACAAATATGTCATTGTTGGATTTAAGTAAGAGACATGGCATTAAAATAGCCAATATCTCAAAGTTAGTTAAGTTAAGTTAAGTTAATTTTTTGGCTCAAAGGATTGAGTGTTGTGGAGTTTAGTAACAACCAGCGATCACTGATTAATTTCCCCAAAATAAGGGTTTTTATAACTGCTCATACCTGAATTCTAAGAACCGTATTTCGTGAAAGAAATTCTCTTTGACGAAAGTTTGGAATTGGAATATGGGCAGTAATTTTAATCATGGGAAACCAATAATTATACTTGTTCGGGCAACATGACCATTACATCATATTACATATGATGATAAACATACGCATAACCACACTGTGTTTATTCTCGAAGTATTTTATTGAAATTTATGAGATTCTAAAAAGCAATCTCGAGGCCTGACGACAATCTCAAGACCGCATTTTGAAGAATTTTTCTTGGCAGATTCCGATTTGAGTTCCCTCCCTTAGACTTACAATAAACCGTTGTTTTGCAAGACTTTTGATTTTAGTATATATATTGAGAGAAAGAGAGACAGACAGACAGATAGCGAGGGAGGGAGAGAGAGAGAAACAGACAGACAGGGAGGGAGGGAGGGAGGAAGAGAGACAGACAGATAGATAGGGGGGAAGGAGAGAGAGAGAAACAGACAGACAGGGAGAGAGGGAGGGAGGGAGAGAGAGAGACAGACAGACAGAAGGGAGGGAGGGAGGGAGAGAGAGAGAGAGACATACAGACAGAGAGGGAGGGAGGGAGAGAGACAGACAGACAGACAGAGAGGGAGGAAGGGAGGGAGAGAGAATTAGTATTAGGGCAATTTGTGCAGTCTAGTGACTGAAACAAAATATGAAAGATTGTGTGTGTGTGTGTGTGTGTGCGCGCGTGTGTGTGCATGCGTGCGTGCGTGCGTGCGTGTGTGTGGGGGGGGTTGCGTCCGTGCCCACCACCGCTTGACAACCGACGCAAGCGGAGCATACTTAGAAATGCGGTCACACACACGATTTTGTTGCCTCATAACTTCCAGAAAAATTAATGTCTTGTAACGAAATTTTCTACAAATACGCTTCAGATGGTGTAGATTAAGATTTTATCTAAATTTAATATGAAAAAGAAATTGGCATGCTCATACACACAAGTGTCCGGGAACAGGGGGTGCAGCGGGTGCACCTGCACCCCCTAGAATTTTCAGGGGTTGCAAGATCAAAATTTGCACCCCTACATAATCTTATCAGCTTCAAAAAAAGTGTCTAAAATCTGTCGGTATAAAATGCTTAGAAGGCGGCGAGCTGGCTGAAACGTTAGCACGTCGGGCGAAACGCTAAGCGGTATTTCGTCTGCCGTTACGTTGTGAGTTCAAATTCCGCCGAGGTCAACTTTGCCTTTCATCCTTTCGGGGTCGATAAATTAAGTACCAGTTACGCACTGGGGTGGTTTTAATCGACTTAATACCTATGTCTGTCCTTGTTTGTCCCCTCTATGTTTAGCCCCTTGTGGGTAATAAAGAAATAGGTATTTCGTCTGCCGTTACGTTCTGAGTTCAAATTCCGCCGAGGTCAACTTTGCCTTTCATCCTTTCGGGGTCGATAAATTAAGTACCAGTTACGCACTGGGGTGGTTTTAATCGACTTAATACCTATGTCTGTCCTTGTTTGTCCCCTCTATGTTTAGCCCTTTGTGGGTAATAAAGAAATAGGTATAAAATGCTTAAGTTCGCTCTCGTTTCAAAACAAAAAATAATTAAATAAATAAAAGTGATGAAGCTGGCATAAAATTCCCTAGGGAGTTTATGACCCCTAACTTCTGAAGGAAAGTAGTATCAAAATACAAAAAAATAAGTGACAATGACAACAGTAGGAGCAACAATAACAACAACAAAACCAGCATTACTTGAATTATTTATTTCTTTACTGCCCACAAGGGGCTAAACATAGAGGGGACAAACAAGGACAGACAAAGGAATCCCAGTGCGAAACTGGTGCTTTATTTATCGACCCCGAAAGGATGAAAGGCAAAGTCGACCTCGGCGGAATTTGAACTCAGAACGTAACGACAGACGAAATACCTATTTCTTTATTACCCACAAGGGGCTAAACACAGAGGGAACAAACAAGGACAGACATAGGTATTAAGTCGATTACATCGACCCCAGTGCGTAACTGGTACTTAATTTATCGACCCCGAAAGGATGAAAGGCAAAGTCGACCTCGGCGGAATTTGAAGTCACAACATAAGGCAGACGAAATACCGCTAAGCATTTCGCCCAGCGTGCTAACGTTTCTGCCAGCTCGCCAGCTCGCATTACTTGAATTATTGAAGACAGCTGCCACCCAGCTAGAATGTGTAACTCTCTCTTTCTGTCTGTCTGTCAATACCTCTCTCCATCTTTCAGTACCACTCCCAAGTTCTTTGTAACTGGTTGAATGGATTCGACCGTTTTGACCCCAGTCTAAAAATAAAACCCTTTCAAAATTCTTTCAGTCAAAACGATTTTCTCATATGGGTTGTTAAGTCCAAAATGGGCATGAAAAAGTTGTTTGAATGTAAAAACTTTGAAAGGAAACGTTTAACTATAAATAATTGCAAACCGAAATTACGAAAATAAATTTGTAAAGCCAGACATCCGCTTCTATTCTTACTCAGTGGTACCCCACACAGCTTTCAACATTTGGTGGACTTCCAATCCTCTTCTTTGTAAAACAGGCGCAGGAGTGGCTGTGCGGTAAGTAGCTTGCTAACCAACCACATGGTTCCGGGTTCAGTCCCACTGCGTGGCATCTTGGGCAAGTGTCTTCTGCTATAGCCACAGGCCGACCAATGCCTTGTGAGTGGATTTGGTAGATGGAAACTGAAAGAAGCCTGTCGTATATATGTATATATATATATATGTGTGTGTGTGTGTGTTTGTGTGTCTGTGTTTGTCCCCCTAGCATTGCTTGACAACCGATGCTGGAGTGTTTATGTCCCCGTCACTTAGCGGTTCGGCAAAAGAGACCGATAGAATAAGTACTGGGCTTACAAAGAATAAGTCCCGGGGTCGATTTGCTCGACTAAAGGCGGTGCTCCAGCATGGCCGCAGTCAAATGACTGAAACAAGTAAAAGAGTAAAAGAGTATCTATTTCTATCGTTCTTTCTCTCTACACATCTTCTTTTCTCTCTTTACTACCTTTCATTTCTTCCTGTCTCCATCACTGTTAACCACCTCCTGTCAACCTTTGTTGCCTTCTTTCTCTACACTTCCTCTTTCTTTCTGCTTGCACTCCCCCCCCCCGTCAATGGGTCTTTCCCCCCTCCCGTCCACCTTTTTGGTGCAAAACGACCATTCAATATCCCATACCATTATCTGCTTGACCACTGCCTGGTTAAGTGCCTTTTTTTTTTTTCAACTCCAGCCTAGCATTCACTTCAGCCTTGATTCTCCTTTTCATATTTCATTCAATCTTTACTTTCCCAGACCAGAAAGTCCTCAGGTGTGAATCTTGGCTGGTGGGGGTGCTTGCCTCTCCTTCACAAATATAAGGACACAGGAAATGTGTCAAAGCCAACAGGAAGTGTCGATGCTTCCTAGGGCTAAACAGCGGTGGTGTAATTCCTATACAGGACTGTCACATTATGTTGACAGTATACAACCACTCTATTGCTCCACCACCGCTCATGTCTCTTTGAGACATTTAGAAATTTAATATTTCTAATTACGGTGACCAGTGAATAGATTTCACTGTGTGGTAAGTAGCTTGCTAACCAACCACATGGTAGACGGAAACTGAAAGAAGCCTGTCGTATATGTATATATATATAAGTGTGTGTGTATATGTTTGTGTGTGTGTGTTTGTCCTCATCACTTAGCGGTTCGGCAAAAAGACCGATAGAATAAGTACTGGGCTTACAAAGAATAAGTCCCGGGGTCGATTTGCTCGACTAAAGGCAGTGCCGCAGTCAAATGACTGAAACAAGTAAAAGAGTATATTTGTGAAGGCTAGACAGGCACCTCGGTCAGCAGGTCTCACTATCCTGGGCTGATGACGGGTTAAGACCCAGAAACATGCATGTCCTCAGGTGTGAATTTTGGCTGGTGGGGGTGCTTGCCTCCCTTTCACAAATTTAAAGAAAACAGGAAATGTGTCGGAGCTGACAAGATTCGTTGATGCTTCTTAGGGCTAAACAGCAGTGGTGTAATTCCCATACGGAACTGTCACGTTATGTTGACAGTATACAACCACTCTTTACTTTCCTTTTGTCTTTAATCCCCTCTCTCTGCCCTTTTTATCCTTCACTTGAATTCCTTAGGAAATAGCTTCCTTTCAGCGTTACTACTAACAAATCGTATCTTAAAGACGTAGTTTAGGCAGAATGCCTTATATATTGACGACTTTCATTCTTTATCTTGCCTTAATTCTGTCGTATTATCAGTCAAAAGCCTTCCTGAGTATATATAAAATAGTATCTGCGTCATATTTGTTTCCGATACTGTCCTGCTTTTTCGTTTTATATAGAAAACACTGATTTAATTAGTTTGATAAGTGCCTCTGCACGAAACTCTCGAACCTTCAGTCACTGTGTAACTTTCGCCGATCAATAAATTGAGTCTGACTCAACATGAGTTCTATTTTTCATGTTTGAACCACTACGCCTCTGTTGAGAACCCAATAAAGTTCGAAAATCGATTAAGGTTGTTCATCTTTTTTTCAATCTATGGAGAAATGGCTAAATTGGTGCTACTTAAGAAGAGTGGTCCCGGTGCGTGCACTCGTGCATCCGCGCTAGCTAGTCGTGACTAGTCGATCCTACAACGACTGCCTAGCAAAGTAAAAATAAAACACAAAATAAATAATTTTTTTACACAAAGTAAATAATTTTCTTAAAACAAAGTAAATAAAACACAGAAACACAAAGTGGATCTTTTCGGAGATCTTTTCCTTTTGAACGGCACATGTCAACACAATTTCTAGTTAACTAAACACTTTTAAACTTTGTATACTGGTAGAATGTGTTTATAAAACATCATTTTTTCTTGGCTTTATTGAGAAAATTCTATATGTTGTAACATATTTCCACTTTAATTTCAAGCATTTCGGCAATTTTAACCAATCGCTGGCCTCCATTTAGGTAAACATCATTCTGTGCTGTATGAATATGTCCCTCGTTTAAGAAACAGATTGGGTTTATTTACATTTGCAAAGAAAAAAAGATACCCTTTCCCCACCCCTAACCCTAACCCTAACTCAACCTATGTTTAACCCTTTACCTTTTAAACAGACTATATCTGGTCGAAATATTCTACCTGCTTTATATTCAAACAAGCTAGTTCTGGCCTCTTACACCAATCCTACAATGTCATTCTAAAAATAAACAAACACCTCGCCGAAATCTTGAAGCTAAGAGATAACGTATGATTAATTCAAAACAATATTAACCAAAAACATTGCATTTGACAGAGTAACCTGAAACCTGAATGCTAAAGGGTTAACATTATGCACATATTTTATTTATATCTTACTGGTAGTGTTACTAAGTGAAATATGAGCAGGCCAGAGTTACTTGATTTGAATGAGATTTCCATTCGTGTGACGCTGCTTTTATTATATTCAGGGCAGAACACATCAATTTTCATCCAGTCGGACCAGTTTTCAAGGTGCCACTTACTGTCTGCTAGTGCCAAATACTCAGGTGACTGGATTGATGCCATCCCTGTGGCTAACGTTTTATTATATTCAGGGTAGAACACATCAATTTTCATCTATTTTAGGGTTAGGGTTAGTATTAGGGGTGGAGAGAAGGTTGTCTTTTTTTCTTCACAAATGTAAATAAACCCAATCTGTTTCTTAAACAAGGGACATATTCATACGGCATAGAATGCTTTTTAACTCAATAGACGTCACTGATTGGTTGAAATTGCAGAAACTGAACTAAAAAAAAAAAACACATCAATTGGTGCTATTTAGACATGTCATTGTATTTAACAAGTTCTATATCTGGAAACAGAGTTTCCAATTCAGGTTGTTTGCTGATAATTCTGTTTTTAGATTCTTTTAATTTTGCACTCCTTTGCTGGTTTTGTCGGTGCTGTTGTTGTGACGCAAATCAGTCCTAATTGGGCAAATTTAAGATTTAAAACCTTTCTAGTTGTCATTGTTGTTGTTGTGGTTATTATTATTGTTGTAAAGGTGGCGAACTGACAGAATTGTTAGCACACCAGACGAAATGCTTAGCAGTATTTTGCCCATCACTACATTCTGAGTGTGAAGGCACATGGCTTAGTGGTTTACTGTTATATTTGTGACTCTACAATTTGTTGAGTATATATAGAGTTTATAGAGCGGTTTAAAATTCTTGGCATGCAAATTAGGGACTCCAGCATATAATTAACTGGTGTTTTTGTTGAGTATATATAGAGTTTATAGAGTGGTTAAAAATTTTCGATATGCAAATTAGGGACTCCAGCATAGAATTAACTGCTGTATTTTTTGAGTTTATAGAGTGGTTAAAAATTCTCGGTATGCCAATTAGCGACTCCAGCATAGAATTAACTGTTATATTTGTTGAGTATATATAGAGTTTATAGAGCGGTTTAAAAATTTTGGTATGCAAATTAGGGACTCCAGCATATAATTAACTGGTGTTTTTGTTGAGTATATATAGAGTTTCTACATTGGTTAAAAATTCTCGATACACAAATTAGAGACTCCAGCATAGAATTAACTGCTGTATTTTGTGAGTTTATATAGAGTATATAGAGTGGTTAAAAACTTTCGGTATACAAATCAGCGACTTGTTATATTTGTTATATTTTTTGAGTATATATAGAGTTTATAGAGTGGTTTAAAATTTTCGGTATGCAAATTAAGGACTCCAGCATAGAATTACCTGGTGTATTTGTTGAGTCACAAGTTTGATTCTCGGCAGCATGTTGTGACCTTGAGCAAGACACTTTATTTCACATTGCTCCAGTCCATTCAGCTGGCAAAAATGAGTATTAGCTGTATTTCAAGGGGCCAGCCTTGTCACACACTGTGTCACGTTGAATCTCTCTGAGAAGTATGTGAAGGAGTATATGTGTCTGTAGAGTGCTCAGCCACTTGCACGTTAATCTCATGAGCAAGCTGTTCTGTTCATCGGATCAAATGGAACCCTTGTCATTGTAAGCAGAGTGCCAGTACATGCTGAGTTCAAATTAAGCCAGGGTCGGTTTTGCCTTTCATCCTTTCAGGGTCAACAAATTAAGTACCAGTGAAACACTGGGGTCAATGTAATTGAAAAAAATAAAAAGGAAAGAACAAAAAACGAGAAAGAAAAAATTAGGGTCTCCTTCATAGAATAACTGCTGTATTTGTTGAGTATATATAGAGTTTATAGATCGGTTTAACATTTTCAGAATGCAAATTAGGGTCTCCTTCATAGAATAACTGCTGTATTTGTTGAGTATATATAGAGTTTATAGATCGGTTTAACATTTTCAGAATGCAAATTAGGGTCTCCTTCATAGAATAACTGCTGTATTTGTTGAGTATATATAGAGTTTATAGATCGGTTTAACATTTTCAGAATGCAAATTAGGGTCTCCTTCATAGAATAACTGCTGTATTTGTTGAGTATATATAGAGTTTATAGATCGGTTTAACATTTTCAGAATGCAAATTAGGGTCTCCTTCATAGAATAACTGCTGTATTTGTTAAGTATAAATAGAGTTTATAGAGCAGTTAAAAATGTTCAGTATGCAAATTAGGAAAAAAAAACCAAAACAATTCACCACCTTGGGTTGAAAAGTTGAGGGCACTGGGAAACCTCTCTAATGGCTATTGAGGCACACCAGAACACTTGCAGCGTTGGTGTGGGTGATAGTGAGGCTGATGCACTGGAACAACCAAGCGCCCTCAAGAGCCTCACCAGTTCCCTCTGCAAGGTGAATTGCCAGTGAAGAGAAGAATCTTGCAGTTAGTGGTCCGACACCACCAAACATCTCAAACACCACAGGATGGACAATGTCGTTGGCTAACAGACCATGGTATTTAAGGATTTTGTTCTGCTCAGCTGCAGAAGCTGTGGATCTTGCCCTGACTGCAGCATCCAGGATGTGAGAAGAAGCAAGAGTCACTAACTGGGACATCCTAGACAAGATATCTGCCTTGTGACCAAGGGCACAGGGTGAGGCAGTCAGGTCTCTTCCTATCACATCTGGACAATCCAGATGGTTCCAAGATAGAAGGGATATTTGCCTGAGCCAAGCTCTTCTTGAATATTAGGTTCAACTCCATATGATGCGAGAAGCAACCAGCTTTCAGGCACCAAGAAAGGCCATGGAGGATTGTGGAGTCAAGGAGCCTGCCACAGTAACAGATCAACCCCGTGCATATGTCAGCTCCCACTCTGAGGGCAATGGAGACATGAAGTTCGTCCAAGCTGAGAAGGCCACCAACATTAGCCACAGGGATGGCATCAATCATTGATGCTGGAGTCGCTAATTTGCATACCAAAATTTTAAACTGCTCTATAAACTCTATATATACTCAACAAAAACAAAAGTTAATTCAATGCTGGAATCCCTAATTTGCATACCGAAAAATTTTAACTGCTCTATAAACTCTATATATACTCAACAAATTCACCAGTTACTTCTATGCTGGAGTCCCTAATTTTCATACGGAATATATATTTAACTGCTCTATATATATATATACTGAACAAATCCATCCATCCGTCCGTCCGTCCATCCGTCCGTCCGTCCGTCCGTCCGTCCTTCCCTCCGTCCATCCATCCATCCATCCATCCATCATTCCATCCCTCCCTCCATCCATCCATATATTACTTGATATTCATAATCCAGAAATTGGCACCACTGGGTGAACATAGGTAGGATCAGTGATCCACAGCTTTTCATTATTAGGTAAAAATAACTAGGATCAATTATTCAGAGGATAGCACGCTTAGGTAAGTGTACCTGGCTTCAATAATTCATGGCTTGGCTGTATTAGGTGAACATGCATGCAATAAATAATTCAGAGTTTCACAGGATCAATTCAACACACTTGGAATCAATAATTTATAGCTTGGAATTATTATTAAATAGACAATACTCGGTAGCAATAATCCACACCCTGTCACTATGATGCGATCATTCTTGAGATCAATAACCCAGAACTTGACACTATTAGGTGACATTTACCTTGGATCAATAATTTGGAACTTGGTACTTATTACTAGACAATAACTGGAATCAATAATTCAGACCTTGACATCATTAGGCGATTGCATTTGGGATCAATAATCCCAAACTTTTCACTAGTAGGTTTATCATACCTAGGATCAATAATACACACCTTGACACTCTTATGTTACCATGCTTGAAATCAATAGTCAGAGCTTTGCACTATCTTGTGACCATATATGGGATCAGTTATCCAGAGCCTGACAATATTAGGTGACAATACTTAGAATCCATAATCCAGAATTTCACAATTTAGGCCTTTCATATCTGGGATCAATAATCTAAAGTTTGGCTCTGTTAGCTGACCATTCTTGAGCTCAATAATCCATAACTTGGAACTGTTAGGTAAACATTGCTAGGATCAATAATTTAGAATTGGTAATATTAGGTGACAATAGTCAAGATCAATAATGCAGAATTTTACACAATGAGGTCAATCATATCAGAAATCAATAATCAAATGTTTTATGTTATTATATATCTCCAGAATTTGGCAGTATCAGGTGGCCCTATGTGGTATAATGAATCACAGTATATCCTTAATCAGTTATTCAGAGCTGGACACTATTAGGTTACTGTACCTGGGATCTATAATCCAGAGTTGTTTTTTTTAAGCTAATCACACCTGAAAGTGTATAATACAGTGTTTGGTACTATTAGTAGGCATTATTAGAATCAATAATCTAGAGCCTAGCTCTATTAGCTGACAATACCTGAGGTAATCCAGAGCTTGGCACTGCTTGGTAATTGATATCTTGGTTCAATAACCCAGAGTTTGGTACTGTCAGGTGATCATACTTAGGATCAATATTCCACGGCTTGTCATTATTAGTTATCAATACCTGAGATCAGTAATTTAAAGCTTGGAAAATTAGCTAACCATACCTGGCATCTATAACCCAGAGGTTGACTCTGTTAGACGATTATATTTGATATCAAAAATCTAGAGTTTGACACTATTAGCTGGCCTTACCTAGGATCAATAATCCAGAATTGACAGTGTTAGCTGACCATACTTAGGAGCAATAATCCAGAGTTTGGCAGAACCATACATGGGACCAATAATCTAGAACTTAACGCAATTTGGTGAACACTGGGACCAATAATTCAGCAATCATCCTTGGATAATTGCCTAAAATTATTTCCAGAATGGTTGATGTTAGGAAGGGCATTCAGCCATAAAAACCCTGCCAAAACACACACAAGTCTTGTGCAGCTCCTGCCTGGCCAGCTCCTGTCAAACTGACCAACCCATGCCAGCATGAAAAACAGACATTAGGCAATAATGATAACTTTAGGCGATCATCCAAGAATGGTCATCCAGACCTTGGTACTATTGGATGACCCAACTTGGGATCATTAACTTAGACAACTCTAGTTGCAGGAGTGGCTGTGTGGTAAGTAGCTTGCTAACCAGCCACATGGTTCCGGGTTCAGTCCCACTGCGTGGCATCTTGGGCAAGTGTCTTCTGCTATAGCCCCGGGCCGACCAATGTCTTGTGAGTGGATTTGGTAGACGGAAACTGAAAGAAGCTTGTCGTATATATGTATATGTATATATATATATATATATATATTATGTATGTGTGTTTGTGTGTCTCTGTTTGTCTCCCTAGCTTTACTTGACAACTGATGCTGGTGTGTTTACGTCCCTGTCACTTAGCGGTTCGGCAAAAGAGACTGATCGAATAAGTACTGGGCTTACAAAGAATAAGTCCCAGGGTCGATTTGCTCGACTAAAGGTGGTGCTCCAGAAAGGCCGCAGTCAAATGACTGAAACAAGTAAAAGAGTAAAAGAGTACTCAGAATAAATCTCTTCTATAAAGAAAGCATAACTATATTTGCTTCTTTCTAAATATGCAGAGGAACTGTTATGCCAGCCATCTGCAAATTTTTACTTTTTTTTTTTTTTTGCACTCATTACAATGTATCACTATTCTTTACACTTCACAAGTTTTGCGCATATTTTGATGCTAGAATTACAATCACTCTGTATGACATTGTTGTTGTCGTTTAACGTCCATTTTTCATTCTGGTATGGGTTGAATGATTTCTAGGGTGGCGAGCTGGCAGAAACGTTAGCACGCCGGGTGAAATGCGTAGCCGTATTTCGTCTGTAGTTACATTGTGAGTTCAAATTCTGCCGAGGTCGACTTTGCCTTTCATCCTTTCGGGATCGATAAATAAAGTACCAGTTATGCACTGGGGTCGATGTAATCGACTTAATCCGTTTGTTTGTCCCCTCTATGTTTAGCCCCTTGTGGGTAATAAAGAAATAAATAATTCAAGTAATGCTATATATTCAAAATTAACCATACATGCTGGTTTTGTTGTCATTGTCACTTATTTTTTTGTATTTTGATACTACTTTCCTTCAGAAGTTAGGGGTCATAAACTCCCTAGGGAATTTTATGCCAGCTTCATCACTTTTATTTATTTAATTATTTTTTGTTTTGAAACGAGATAAATAAAGTACCAGTTATGCACTGGGGTCGATGTAATCGACTTAATCCGTTTGTCTGTCCTTGTTTGTCCCCTCTATGTTTAGCCCCTTGTGGGTAATAAAGAAATAGGTATGGGTTGAAAGATTTGACAGGAGCTGGCAAGTAGGAAGATGTCTGCTTTGGTTTGGTTTCTATGGCTGGATGCTCTTGCTAATGCCACCCCCTCTCTTGCAAGTAGTATTGAGATCTTAAAGGCGCTGGTGGCATAAAAAATGCACTCATAAACACTGCAAAGTAGTTGCTATTAGGAAGGGCATCTGACCGTAGAAACTGTGCAAAAGCAGACACTGGAACATGGTGCAATCCTCGGACTCATTGGATCCTTTTAAACCATCCAACTCATGACAGTATGGAGTATGGAACATGATCTTTAAATGATGATGATGAGGTGGTTGGTGTTAGGAAGGGCATCCAGCTGTAAAAACCTTGCCAAATCAGATAGTGAAGTCTTATGCTTAGTCATCCAATCCATGCCAGTATAGAAACAGAGGTTAAATGATGATGATGATGATATACATACACACACACACATACACACACACACACATATACTCTTTTACTCTTTTACTTGTTTCAGTCATTTGACTGTGGCCATACGGGAGCACTGCCTTTAGTCGAGCAAATTGACTCTAAGATTTATTCTTTCGAAGCCTAGTACTTATTCTATCAGTTTCTTTTGTTGAACCGCTAACTTACGGGGACGTAAACACACCGGCATCAGTTGTCAAGCAATGTTGGTGGGGACAAACACAGACACACAAACATATATATATATATATATATATAATATATATATATATATATATATATATGTATGTATATATACATATATATACACATATATACAACGGGCTTCTTTCAGTTTCTGTCTACCAAATCCACTCACAAGGCTTTGGTCGGCCCGAGGCTATAGTAGAAGACACTTGCCCAAGGTGCCATGTAGTGGGACTGAACCCAGAACCATGTGGTTGATAAGCAAGCTACTTACCACACAGCTACTCCTCTGCCTATATATATATATATATATATATATATATATATATATATATATATATATATATTATATATATATATATATACATATATATATATATATATATATATATATATATATATATATATATATATATATATATATATACATATATACACAGGCTTCTTTCAGTTTCTGTCTACCAAATCCACTCACAAGGCATTGGTCGGCCCGGGGCTATAGCAGAAGACACTTGCCCAAGATCCCACGCAGTGGGACTGAACCTGGAACCATGTGGTTGGTTAGCAAGCTACTTACCACACAGCCACTCCTGAATATTATAAAATCTTATATTTATTTTGTAAACAAATAATACAATATTACATAAGCTGATCAATTGTTTACTGCAGTGCATAAGGCGAAATTACTGAAATTGCGCTATCGTTTCTTTCTTTTCTGGAAACTCGCCGCATACCAGCAGCTGATGGCTCACGGACCAGCACTGGTCTGTAGACCACCACTTTGAGTAGCACTGTTCTAGAGTACAGTAATGCACCCGGTATCTTAGTCCTTAGTTATATCCTTTGTAAGGCTCAGTGTCTTGAGATCAGCCTTCAATATTTCATTCCTATCTTCCTGGGTCTCCATCTTCCACAAGTTCCATCCACTTTAAGTGATTCATACTTCTGTATGCAACTGTCTACATCCATATGCATCACATGACCAAACGAGCGCAGTCTTCTCTCTTGCACACTGCATCGACTGTATTTTAAGGTGTATAAGGAACCCGCTTTTGTCAGAAATTAGGTTAAAAAAAAATAAGGTAGTTTCTTATACATGGATAGTATTATAATCCTTTACAAAACCTTCTTTTTTTTTCAGATTTTAAGCCCCCAAAATTAGGGGGTTCCTTATGCACAAGGGTTCTTTATACATGTTAAAATTTCGTCTGGTGCTCTGTCACACATGTATACTGACATTGCACATCCAGCAGAGCATACTCACTTCATTCCTCTCTAGTTTTCATATGTCTTCTGCATTCAGGGTCCATGTCTCACTACCATGTCTACATGTAGCATTGCTGTTTTTATACATACATCATACAATCTTCCTTTCACTCAGAGAGAGAGAAAGAGAACTTTGGTTGCCAACTGAGGTAAAAGCTTTTTGGACTTTTTCCATCCTATTTTTATTCTAGCAATTACACTTTCTGTGCATCCTCCCTCACAGCTATTTAGGTTCCCTAGGTAGGGAAAATTATCCACTACCTCTAAAGAGTCTTCGAGTATCTGTAGTTTTTATAACTCTTGTGTGTCTTTCACTTACAAACATTACCTTCTCTGATAACCTTCATATTATTACACAGCACCTGTTATGTGTCCATATCTGACACTGGGTGTGTCATCTGGAATTCCTGCCTACGCTTTTTCTACATATTGAGCAGGGCCATTTACCTGATGATGCAAGGGTCCTGTCCGTTTTCTTGTCTACTAGAACCTTAGGCTTTGCTAAGTTAATTTTTAGGCACTTTGATTCCAGGCACTTTTTTTAGGCACTTTGATTTTAGGCACTTTGATTCCACACCTGGTATTTCTTTTCCAGTTTTGTAAAGGAAACTGCTTTAAGAGTAACATCATCAGCATATAACAGTTCCCAGGAGCAGCCAGTCTTGAATTCAAGCTATGGCCTGAAGGACAAAGATGAATAGGAGGAGATTGAGAACCAAACCCTCATGAATGCCTACCTCTACACTAAATTCACCACTATACTCAAAGTTAACTTTCACCTCATTGACATCACCTCTATACATGGCTTCCTCAGAGCCTACCATATCATACAGGGGGGTTCTTTATCAAAAGCTTTCTCTAAGTCAACAAATGCCAAGTACAATAGTTTATTCTTTGTCAAATACTTCTTCTACAGTTATCTGACTATAATAAATACCATATAATATAATATATATATATATATATATATATATATATATATATATATATATATATATATATATATATATAAGTAGTAGAATGAATTGTCTTGTTATGGATAATTCGGTTAACCGATACCTGGGTAGCAAATTCACATCAGAGAAGACACGTTTGAAGTTACGTGCTTTCGTGTGGAAATTTGTATGTTTTTTTTAAAATATAAATATATGAAAGAATGAAGTTGAACGACCAATTAACAAAATTCCTTTATTTTCGACATATGTTTCGAAGGCTGCATATTCCTAATTGCAAAGGAATAAGGAGTATATAATGCCGCTTTCTCATCAGGAAAAGCAAGGAACTTTTGTCAACATTAAGATGCACAAAAAACTTTTGTTAATTCGTCGTTCAACTCCATTCTTTCATATATTTATATATATATATATTATATATATATAATATATATATATATATATATATGTATGTATATATATATAACACCTTTTATCAATTCAATAATGAAAAATTTAATTATATCATCTAGAAAATTACATATTATAGAAAGATTAAATATTATAGAACAATTAATTTTTCATTATTGAATTGATAAAAGGCGTTTTTTTTTTCTAATTTATATATGCATATTATATTTTGTGAAATTTGATTTAGTATTTCTAAATTGAATTTTTCCCTGTAAGTTTGGAATAATATTCCCTAATATTCCCTCATATTATTATTATCATTATGATATATATATATATATATATATATTTGTGAGTTTAGAGGGATATATTATCCATGTGGATACCATGGTGGCTCTCAGTTGTGTTCCAGGTTATGGCTAACTGCATCAATTAGTATTTAACTTCTATGACTAACAGAAGTTGTCACTCACTCTTTAATTTCTTCCCATAGGAAATTCACTGGATGGTAATATTATCTTGAGTGTATATTAGCAATAAATCCAACACAGAGAATATGGAGACTGGTATGTCCTCAAAATTTATTTCCTTTTATTTTACAATGTCATACAGCATATTTTTATGGTTACGATGACCTATATGTGTTTCCACAGAATATGTGCAGCTGGAAACATATGTAGGTTGTTATAACCATAAAAAAATGCTGTATAACATTGTAAAATAAAAGCAAATAAATTTTGAGGATGTACCGGTTTCCATATTCTCTATCTTTGGAATTATTGTTTATACACACACACACACACCACACACACACACACACATATATATATTAAAGTCTTTGGGAAAATTATTTGATACAGTTTTACTAAGAATAAAAAAGATTTTTTTTTTTATTATTTTTAAAAAAAAGTTGTAAATTCTTTATCAGAACTTCACTAACCTTTTCTGAAGAAGTTTCTTTCTAGTTTGTGTGTAAGCGCTTTCAATTATCTTTTTCAAACACATGTGTTCTTGGATATTATTTTACTCTTTTACTTGTTTCAGTCATTTTGACTGTGGACATGCTGGAGCGCCACCTTAAAGGATTTTAGTTGGAGAATTCAACCCCAGGGGACGTAAATGAGAGGAAAAAGAACATAGGCTTGAACCTGGTACTCCTCTATTTCATCTCTTACATATGTTTTGGCATTGGGTAACACATGATGTCTTACAATTGATATAATCTATAGATGCAGCTCATAAGGGCACCATATCTTGTATCCGGAGATGTGTTTGCTAATGCATGCTGCCCTTATGCTGTGTGTGTACAGATTGCATCTATACTGAGATATCTTGTGTTACTGAATACTGAAACATATGTAACAGATGTGAAAAAGCATTTCAAATTTAAGCCCATGTTCTTCTTTCTCTCTCTCTCTCTCTCTCTCAAAAAAAAAATGTATATGTATGCATAAATGAGGAAACTTGTAGTCATTAAAATTAAAAACTTTTCCATTATATGAATAATTTATTAATGTTTGATTTGTTTTGATTATTTTACTAAAGTCGATTTTGCCTTTAGAGACAGGATAGTCTTGATAAAATTTTCATTCTAAAATTTGACATTCTTTTGATCTTAAATCGGGCTCTGGGTAAAAACTCTCAGAAAAAAAGATCATAGGTACAAGGATAATTACAATTCATATACGATTATATTTTAATCTGGATTATTCAGACATGGGTACTTGGGCTTCTTTGTAATGAATGAAAGAACTCCAGAGCAATCGAGATATCTGTTAAACACGTAAGAGTTTGAAATTAATATTTTCCTTCCTTGCAATGGACGTGCTATTCCATCAATGTTTTCATAGGTCTGTTCAAGGAATTGCATTAAGCGGAAAACATAACGATTCCCATCTTTTCGAAGGGCTCCATAAAGACTGAATTTATCTCCAGAGTTTATGAGGTTACGAGAGGATTCTGGAAAATTATAATAGACTTTCTCAGATTTGACCAGTTTGTTAACATATTCTTTGTCTGTTGTTGAAGACTGCATTCCTTGAGCTGATTCACTACATACTTTTATAGTATCTTTGCAAAACCTAGATGTAGATGCAACTGCTTTATTATTGCTAGAATTGTTGTCAAGACCGGATTCAGTTTTTTCTTCACAAACATACTCTCCTTCACAAATATTTTCCCTTCCTTGGGACTTTTGTGTCCTGTCTTTCTTCTGGGCCTGTTTCATTGGGAAGCCATCTGCAGCATATGAACTAGTATTTTCTGACTTATCCATTAGGTCATCAGATCTGTCTTGGTCTGCATTTTGACTTGAATCAATTTGATTTTTCTTTCTGTTACCAAGAAAATTCTTGCTATTTAAGTTAGTACTTTTTTTCTTTTGGGAGGTACCAGGTTTGTCAAATTTCTTTGCAGTTTTCCCAACATATTTTTTAACACTTATATTATTATTTTGACTTTTGTCAAGAGTACTTCTTAAAGCATTTGAGTTGGTGCTAATTTTATCTGAAGAGGAACTCCTTGATGTTTGCGAAGAATGACTACTGCTTGATTTTGAAAGAGCACGTGCAGAATCAGACTCATTCCTAATTACCGTAGTCGCTTGAGATCTAGACGATTCATTCGATGTCTCAGTTAAAGCAACATCACTTTCATACCTGGATTGTTGAGATGAGACTACATACGAATCTCTGGGTTGAATTCCAGCTGGAAAATCCGCCAATGATGATTGAGTGCGAGAACTTCTACTAAGCTCATCAAGGACTTCACCAACAGAAGTGTTAGTGTCCTGCCTAATAGATCTGCCACTTGATATTTCTGATAATGGTCTATGTGAGGTGGATCTTGATGTCGCTGAACTGGGAATATTTTCTCGACTGGATATCTGACTTTGTTGCTCTCTCATTGAACTGGGGCTACCCTCTCTCCCAGATATCTCACTCTGCTGACCCGTCATTGTACCAGGAGTACTTTCTCTTCCAGATATCTGACTTCGTTCGTCTCTCATTGAACTGGGGGTACCCTCTCTTCCAGATATCTGGCTTCGCTGCTCCATCATTGAACCAGGAATACTCTCCCTTCCAGATAAATGACTTCGTTGGTCTGTCGTTGAGCTGGGTGTACTCACTCTTCCAGATATCTGACTTCGTTGGTCTCTCATTGAACTGGGAGTACTCTCTCTTCCAGATATCTGACTTCGTTGGTCTGTCATTGAACTGGAGGTACCCTCTCGCTCGAATATCTGACTCCGCTGGTCTGTTACTGAACCAGGAATACTCTCTCTTCCAGATATCTGACTTCGTTGGTCTCTTATTGAAGTGGGAGTACTCACTTTTCCAGATATCTGACTCCGCTGGTCCATCATAGAACCAGGTATACTCTCTCTTCCAGATATCTGACTTCGTTGAAATGGTGTTGAACCTACGATGCTTTCATTTCTAGATAATTGTCTCCATTCATTTGATACAGGAGTGTAAACTATCTCACTTCCAGATTTCTGGCTCATTTGGTCAGCTACTGAACTTGGAACACTCTCACCTTGGAATACTTGACTGCGGTGACCTGGAACTGAACTAAAACTACTCTCTCTTTCAGACACCTGTCTCCGTTGGTCTGTTACTGGAGTAAAAATACGCTCTTTCTCAGATATTTGACTTCCTTGATCTGGTAATGAACTGACAAAACTTTCCTTTCCAGTAATCTGGCTCCGCTGGTCAGACGTTGAACTGTGAATACTCGCTCTATCAGATATATGACTCCCTAGCTCAACTATTAAACTGGGAGTACTCTCTCTTGCAGATATATATGTCAGATGAGGTGCTATAGTTTGGCGAATATTCTCACTTTCAGATATCTGACTCCGCTGGTTTGGTTCTGATCTTTGAATACTCTCTCTTCTGAGAAATACCTGACTCCACTGTTCTGGTACCGAACCAAGAATACTCTCTCTATGAAAGACCTGATTCTCCTGGTCTTGCATAGAACTAAATGTATTCCATCTATCTGATATCTGACTGCGCTGGTTGGGAATTGAAGTACGAGCACTTTCTCCTCTAGATATCTGAAGCTGTTCATCGGGAGTAGATTGAAGCATACACTCAGATACGGATGCCTCACTCGGTTGATCTACTATTGAACTAAGACTACTCTCACTTCTAGATGTTTGTGTCCGTTGTTCTGGTGTTGAACTAAAAATACTATCTCTTTCTGATACGTGACTGTGCTGCTCTGAACTGGGAATACTCTCTCTTCCAGATATCTGACTTCGTTGGTCTCTCATTGAACTAGGAATACTCTCTCTTCCAGATATCTGACTTCGTTGGTCTCTCATTGAACTAGGAATACTCTCTCTTCCAGATATCTGACTTCGTTCGTCTCTCATTGAACTACGAGTACTCTCTCTTCCAGATATCTGACTTCGTTCGTCTCTCATTGAACTGGGAATACTCTCTCTTCCAGATATCTGACTTCGTTCGTCTCTCATTGAACTGGGAATACTCTCTCTTCCAGATATCTGACTTCGTTCGTCTCTCATTGAACTGGGAATACTCTCTCTTCCAGATATCTGACTTCGTTCGTCTCTCATTGAACTGGGAATACTCTCTCTTCCAGATATCTGACTTCGTTCGTCTCTCATTGAACTACGAGTACTCTCTCTTCCAGATATCTGACTTCGTTCGTCTCTCATTGAACTGGGAATACTCTCTCTTCCAGATATATGACTTCGTTCGTCTCTCATTGAACTACGAGTGCTCTCTCTTCCAGATATCTGACTTCGTTCGTCTCTCATTGAACTGGGAATACTCTCTCTTCCAGATATCTGACTTCGTTCGTCTCTCATTGAACTACGAGTACTCTCTCTTCCAGATATCTGACTTCGTTCGTCTCTCATTGAACTGGGAATACTCTCTCTTCCAGATATCTGACTTCGTTCGTCTCTCATTGAACTAGGAGTACTCTCTCTTCCAGATATCTGACTTCGTTCGTCTCTCATTGAACTACGAGTACTCTCTCTTCCAGATATCTGACTTCGTTCGTCTCTCATTGAACTGGGAATACTCTCTCTTCCAGATATCTGACTTCGTTCGTCTCTCATTGAACTGGGAGTACTCTCTCTTCCAGATATCTGACTTCGTTCGTCTCTCATTGAACTACGAGTACTCTCTCTTCCAGATATCTGACTTCGTTCGTCTCTCATTGAACTACGAGTACTCTCTCTTCCAGATATCTGACTTCGTTCGTCTCTCATTGAACTGGGAGTACTCTCTCTTCCAGATATCTGACTTCGTCGGTCTGTCATTGAACTGGGAATACTCTCTCTTCCAGATATCTGACTTCGTTCGTCTCTCATTGAACTGGGAATACTCTCTCTTCCAGATATCTGACTTCGTTCGTCTCTCATTGAACTGGGAATACTCTCTCTTTCAGATATCCGACTTCGTTCGTCTCTCATTGAACTGGGAATACTCTCTCTTCCAGATATCTGACTTCGTTCGTCTCTCATTGAACTGGGAATACTCTCTCTTCCAGATATCTGACTTCGTTCGTCTCTCATGGAACTGGGAATACTCTCCCTTCCAGATATCTGACTTCGTCGGTCTCTCATCGTACTGGGAATACTTTCTCTTCCAGATATCTGACTTCGTCGGTCTGTCATAGAACTGGGAGTACTCTCTCTTCCAGATGTCAGACTTCGCTGGTCTGTCATTGAACTGAGGGTACTCTCCTTTCCAGATATCTGACTACGTCTGTCTATCATTGAACCAGGAATACCTTCTCTTCCTGATATTATGCTCGGTTCTGTTGTTAAACTACGAATAATCTCTCTTCTAGACGTATAACTCCGTTCGTCTGGACCAGACTGAACACTAATATCGCTTTTAGATAACTGACGTTCTTCAGAGAAAGGTCTCTCAGTACTCACTGTTTCATAAAGTCGGCTGCGTTGGTCTGGTATGGAACGAACAATACTTTCTCTCTCTGTTATTCGACTTCCCTGTTCAGGTATAAAAGTTTTAAATGATGCACTTTCATCATCCCGACTCCTTTGACTTAATACATTACTATGCATTCTTTCTCTTTCAAATATTTCGCTCCTTTGGAGAGACAGTGGACTTTGAATACTTTCTCTTCCACTTATCTGCTCGTCTGGTACAGAAATACGTAAGCTCTCAGTTCGCGATGGTTTACTCCATTGTTCTGGTACTGTACTAACTCTACTATGTTTTCCAGATATTTGACTCAATTCCTCTGAGAGCGAACTTCGAATAGATGGTGGTTCAGATATATGGCTTTCTTGATCTTGTACAGAACTCAGATTGCTGTCGCTTCTCGATAACGTACTGTGCCTTAGAGACACACGGCTATCTTGTCCAGTAATTTGACTGTGTTGATCTCCCATTTCCCTAGAGATACTCTGTATTCTTGTTATTGAACTAGGCTGTTCTTCTTTTGAACTATGTATTCTCTCCCTTCCAGATGATATACTTCGTTGGTCAGCCATTGAACTGAGAATACTCTCTCGTCCAGATATCTGACTACGTTGGTCTCTCATTAAACTAGGAATACTCTCTCTTTCAGATACATGACTCACTTCGACTGGCGGAGAACTAAGAATGTTCTCCTTACCAGATAATTGACTTAGCTGATGGGCTATTGAAGTCGGAATGCTCTCCTTTTCTGATATGCGACTCCGCTTATCTAACGGAGATATGAGACTTCTCATACTTCGGGATATTTGACTACGAATATCGGCTATTGAACTGCGAATAGTGCGTTTGCTAGGTGTTGCGCTTCGTTGGTCTGCCGTAGAGACTTCCATTCTCTCTCTTTCTGATATTTGACTCCACTTTTCCGGTGTCAAACTGTGGATTTTCTCTCTCTCTGATATCGGACTCTGAATGTCAGATACAGGAGATTGAGTAACCTCTTTTTCTGATAAACGGCTTCGATGAGCAGCTATTATACTGGGAATACTCTCTTTATCAGTTACATCACTCCGCCGGTCTGCTTCCGAAGTGGAAATACTCATTGAACCGGATATCTGACTCCGATCATCTGATGTTAATCCGATAGTACTCTCCCTTTCCGATAACCGACTTCGTTGTTCTGTGAATGTACTGGGGACAGACTCTCTTTCAGTTACATCACTCCGACGGCTGGATGTTGAACTTCGAACACTCCTTGTTCTGGACATTTCACTTCGCCCATCTGATATCGAACTGACAGTGCTCTCTCTTTCTGATAATCTACTTCTATGATCTGGCATCCATACTTCACTCCGTCGGTCTGTCATTGAACTCGGAGTACTCATGGTTCCCGATGTATAACTTCGATCATCTGATATCGATCTGATAGTACTATCTCTTTCGGATAATCGACTTCGTTGATCTGCTATAGTACTGGGAATACTCTCTCTTTCAGATACTTCACTCCGACGGTCCGTTATTGAACTGGGAATACTCATTGTTCCAGATATCTGACTTCGCTGATCTGCTATCGATCTGACAGTACTCTCTCTTTCGGATAATCGACTTCGTTGATCCGTCATTGTACTGGGGATACTTTCTCTTTCAGATACCTCACTCCTGCGGTCTGTTATTGAGCTGGGAATACTCATCGTCTCCGCTATCTGACTTCGCCCCTCTGATATCGATCTGACAGTACTCCCTCTTTCGGATAATCGACTTCGTGGATACGTCATTGTACTAGGAATACTTTCTCTTTCAGATATTTCGGTGCGACGGTCCGTTATTGAACTGGGAATACTCATTGTTCCAGATATCTGACTCCGACCATCTGATATCGATCTGATAGTACTCTCTCTTTCGGATAATCGACTTCGTTGATCCGTCATTGTACTGGGGATTCTCTCTCTTTCAGATACTTCACTTCTGCGGTCCGTTATTGAACTGGGAATACTCAGTGTTCCAGATAACTGACTTTGCGCATCAGATATCGATCTGACAATACTCTCTCTTTCGGATAATCGACTTCGTTGATCCATCATTGTACTGGGAATACTTTTTCTTTCAGATACTTCACTCAGACGATCCTTTATTGAACTGGGAATACTCATTGTTCCCGATATCTGACTTCGCTGATCTGATATCGATCTGATAGTGCTCTCTCTTTCGGATAACCGACTTCGTTGATCCGTCATTGTACTGGGAATACTTTCTCTTTCAGATATTTCGGTGCGACGGTCCGTTATTGAACTGGGAATGCTCATTGTTCCCGATATCTGACTTCGTCCATCTGATATCGATCTGATAGTACTCTCTCTTTCGGATAATCGACTTCGTTGATCTGCTATAGTACTGGGAATACTTTCTCTTTCAGATATTTCGGTGCGACGGTCTGTTATTGAGCTGGGAATACTCATCGTTCCCGATATCTGACTTCGCTGATCTGATATCGATCTGATAGTACTCTCTCTTTCGGATAATCGACTTCGTTGATCCTTCATTGTACTTGGAATACTTTCTCTTTCAGATACTTCACTCCTGCGGTCCGTTATTGAACTGGGAATACTCAGTGTTCCAGATATCTGACTCCGACCATCTGATATCGATCTGATAGTACTCTCTCTTTCGGATAATCGACTTCGTTGATCCGTCATTGTACTGGGAATACTTTCTCTTTCAGATATTTCGGTGCGACGGTCCGTTATTGAACTGGGAATACTCATTGTTCCCGATATCTGACTTCGCTGATCTGTTATCGATCTGATAGTACTCTCTCTTTCGGATAATCGACTTCGTTGATCCGTCATTGAACTGGGAATACTTTCTCTTTCAGATATTTCGGTGCGACGGTCCGTTATTGAACTGGGAATACTCAAGGTTCCAGATATCTGACTTCGACCATCTGATATCGATCTGATAGTACTCTCTCTTTCGGATAATCGACTTCGTTGATCCGTCATTGAACTGGGAATACTTTCTCTTTCTGATATTTCGGTCCGCCGGTCTGTTATTGAACTGGGAATACTCATTGTTCCCGATATCTGACTTCGACCATCTGATATCGATCTGATAGTACTCTCTCTTTCGGATAATCGACTTCGTTGATCCGTCATTGTACTAGGAATACTTTCTCTTACAGACATTTCGGTCCGACGGTCCGTCATTGAACTAGGAATACTCATTGTTCCCGATATCTGACTTCGCTGATCTGATATCGATCTGATAGTACTCTCTCTTTCGGATAATCGACTTCGTTGATCCGTCATTGTACTAGGAATACTTTCTCTTACAGACATTTCGGTCCGACGGTCCGTTATTGAGCTGGGAATACTCATTGTTCCCGATATCTGACTTCGACCATCTGATATCGATCTGATAGTACTCTCTCTTTCGGATAATCGACTTCGTTGATCCGTCATTGAACTGGGAATACTTTCTCTTTCTGATATTTCGGTCCGCCGGTCTGTTATTGAACTGGGAATACTCATTGTTCCCGATATCTGACTTCGACCATCTGATATCGATCTGATAGTACTCTCTCTTTCGGATAATCGACTTCGTTGATCCGTCATTGTACTAGGAATACTTTCTCTTTCTGATATTTCGGTCCGCCGGTCTGTTATTGAACTGGGAATACTCATTGTTCCCGATATCTGACTTCGACCATCTGATATCGATCTGATAGTACTCTCTCTTTCGGATAATCGACTTCGTTGATCCGTCATTGTACTAGGAATACTTTCTCTTTCTGATATTTCGGTCCGCCGGTCTGTTATTGAACTGGGAATACTCATTGTTCCCGATATCTGACTTCGACCATCTGATATCGATCTGATAGTACTCTCTCTTTCGGATAATCGACTTCGTTGATCCGTCATTGAACTGGGAATACTTTCTCTTTCTGATATTTCGGTCCGCCGGTCTGTTATTGAACTGGGAATACTCATTGTTCCCAATATCTGACTTCGACCATCTGATATCGATCTGATAGTACTCTCTCTTTCGGATAATCGACTTCGTTGATCCGTCATTGAACTGGGAATACTTTCTCTTTCTGATATTTCGGTCCGCCGGTCTGTTATTGAACTGGGAATACTCATTGTTCCCGATATCTGACTTCGCTGATCTGATATCGATCTGACAGTACTCTCTCTTTCGGATAATCGACTTCGTTGATCTGTCATTGAACTGGGAATACTTTCTCTTTCAGACATTTCGGTCCGACGGTCAGTCATTGAACTGGGAATACTCATTGTTCCCGATATCTGACTTCGTGGTCCTGAAATGGATGTGATAGTGCTTTCGCTTCCTGTTAATTGACTTCGTTGCTCTGTCATTGTACTAGGAGTACTCTTTCTTTCAGATACTGCACTTCGCCGGTCTATTATTGAACTGGGAATACTCATTGTTCCCGATATCTGACTGCGTGGACCTGAAATTGATGTGATAGTACTTTCGGTTCCTGATAATCGACTTGTTGGCTCTGTCATTGTTCTGGTCATACTCTCTCTTTCAGATACCGCACTCCGACGGTCTATTATTGAACTAGGAATACTTAATGTTCCCGATATCTGACTTCGTGGACCTGATATGGATCTGATTGTACCTTCCCCTTCTGATAATCGACTTCGTTGGTCTTCTATTTTACTGGGAATACTCTCCCTTTCAAATATTTCACTGAGTCGATCACTTATTGAACTGGGGGTACTCATTGTTCTAGATATCCGACTTCGTTGATCGTATATAGATCTAATAATACTCTCTCTTTCTGATAATCGACTTTGTTGGTCAGGTATCGTACTTACAATACGAGCTCTTTCATATACTTCACTCCTCACCTCCATTACTGAACTAGGGACACTCGCTGTTTCAGCTATTTGACTGCGTTCATCTGGTATCGAACTGATTGTACTCTCTCTTTCTGATAATCGACTTCGTTCGTCTGATATTGCCCTGGGACTAATTTCTCTTTCAGATGCTTCACTTTGCCATTCTGATACTGAACTGGGAATATGCAACCTTGCAAATATCTGACTTCGTTGATCTGCTATCGACCTGACAGGAGTTTCTCTTTCTGATAATCGCCTTCGTTGGTCTGGTAAAAACCTTACTATACCCGCTCTTTCAGACACCACACCCGACCCGCTTCTTATTGAACTCGGAATACTCTCTGCTGCAGATATCTGACTTTGCAGATCTGATTTAGATCTAAAAGTGCTCTCGCTTTCTGATAACCGACTTCCTTGGTGAATAATTGTACTGGGAACAGACTCCCTTTCAGATATTTCACTCCCTCGGTCAGTTCTTGAACTGGGGAGACTTATTTGTTCAGAAGTCTTACTTTCTTCAACTGATGCCGATCTGATAGTACTCTCTCTTTCTGATAATCGACTTCGTTCGTCTGATATTGTACTCGGAGTACTCTCCCTTTCAGATACTTCACTCCTGCGGTCTGTTATTGAACGGGGAATACTCATCGTCCCCGATATCTGACTTCGCCCCTCTGATATCGATCTGATAGTACTCTCCCTTTCAGATAATCGACTTCGTTGATCTGCTATTGTACTGGGAATACTCTCTCTTTCAGATACTTCACTCCTGCGGTCTGTTACAGAACTGGGAATACTCATTGTTTCCGATATCTGACTTCGTCCATCTGATATCGATCTGATAGTACTCTCTCTTTCGGATAATCGACTTAGTTGATCAGCTATTGTACTCGGAATACTTTCTCTTTCAGATATTTCACTTCGACGGTCCGTTATTGAACTGGGAATACTCATCGTCCCCGATATCTGACTTCGCTGATCTGATATCGATCTGATAGTACTCTCTCTTTCGGATAATCGACTTAGTTGATCTGCTATTGTACTCGGAATACTTTCTCTTTCAGATACTTCACTCCTGCGGTCTATTATTGAACTGGGAATACTCATCGTCCCCGATATCTGACTTGGCCTATCTGATATCGATCTGATAGTACTCTCCCTCTCGGATAATCGACTTCGTTGATCTGCAATTGTACTCGGAATACTTTCTCTTTCAGTTACTTCACTCCTGCGGTCTGTTACTGAACTGGGAATACTCATTGTTCCCGATATCTTACTTCGCTCATCTGATATCGATCTGATAGTACTTTCTCTTTCGGATAATCGACTTCGTTGATCTGCTATTGTACTTGGATAACTCTCACTTTCAAA
Organism: Octopus sinensis; assembly: GCF_006345805.1. Taxonomy (NCBI): domain Eukaryota; kingdom Metazoa; phylum Mollusca; class Cephalopoda; order Octopoda; family Octopodidae; genus Octopus; species Octopus sinensis. Next base: position 55,070,143 of record NC_043008.1, read on the forward strand.
TATTTCACTCCGTCGGTCTGTTATTGAACTGGGAATACTCATTGTCTTGGATATTTGACTTCGTCCATCTGATATCGATCTTATCCTACTCTCTCTTTCTGATAATCGACTTCGTTGATCTGTCATTGTACTGGGAATACTCTCTCTTTCAGATACTTCACTCCGATGGTACGTTATTGAACTGGGAATACTCATTGTTCCAGATATCTGGCTTCGATCATCTGATATCGATCTGACTGTACTCTCTCTTTCGGATAATCGACTGCGTTGATCTGCTACTGTACTTGGATAACTCTCCCTTTCAAATATTTCACTCCGTCGGTCTGTTATTGAACTGGGAATACTCATCGTTCCCGATATCTGACTTCGCCCATCTGATATCGATCTTATCCTACTCTCTCTTTCAGATAATCGACTTCGTTGATCAGTCATTGTACTGGGAATACTCCCTCTTTCAGATACTTCACTCCGTCGGTCCGTTATTGAACTGGGAATACTCGTCATGCCCGATATCTGAATTTGCTCATCTGATATCGATCTGACTGTACTCTCTCTTTCGGATAATCGACTTCGTTGATCTGCAATTGTACTCGGAATACTTTCTCTTTCAGATACTTCACTCCTGCGGTCTGTTATTGAACTGGGAATACTTATCATCCCCGATATCTGACTTGGTCCATCTGATGTCGGTCTGATAGTACTCTCTCTTTCGGATAATCGACTTCGTTGATCTGCTATAGTACTGGGAATACTTTCTCTTTCAGATATTTCGGTCCGACGGTCCGTTATTGAGCTGGGAATACTCATCGTTCCCGATATCTGACTTCGCTGATCTGATATCGATCTGATAGTACTCTCTCTTTCGGATAATCGACTTCGTTGATCTGCTATTGTACTCGGAATACTTTCTCTTTCAGATACTTCACTCCTGCGGTCCGTTATTGAACTTGGAATACTCATTGTTCCCGATATCTGACTTCGCTGATCTGATATCGATCTGACAGTACTCTCTCTTTCGGATAATCGACTTCGTTGATCCGTCATTGTACTGGGAATACTTTCTCTTTCAGATATTTCGGTGCGACGGTCCGTTATTGAACTGGGAATACTCATTGTTCCCGATATCTGACTTCGTCCATCTGATATCGATCTGATAGTACTCTCTCTTTCGGATAATCGACTTCGTTGATCTGCTATAGTGCTGGGAATACTCTCTCTTTCAGTTACTTCACTCTTGCGGTCTGTTACTGAAATGGGAATACTCATTGTTCCCGATATCTGACTTCGCTGATCTGATATCGATCTGACAGTACTCTCTCTTTCGGATAATCGACTTCGTTGATCTGCTATAGTACTGGGAATACTTTCTCTTTCAGATATTTCGGTCCGACGGTCCGTTATTGAGCTGGGAATACTCATTGTTCCAGATATCTGACTTCGTCCATCTGATATCGATCTGACAGTACTCTCTCTTTCGGATAATCGACTTCGTTGATCTGCTATAGTACTGGGAATACTTTCTCTTTCAGATATTTCGGTCCGACGGTCGGTTATTGAGCTGGGAATACTCATTATTCCTGATATCTGACTTCGCTGATCTGATATCGATCTGACAGTACTCTCTCTTTCGGATAATCGACTTCGTTGATCTGCTATAGTACTGGGAATACTTTCTCTTTCAGATATTTCGGTCCGACGGTCGGTTATTGAGCTGGGAATACTCATTATTCCTGATATCTGACTTCGCTGATCTGATATCGATCTGACAGTACTCTCTCTTTCGGGTAATCGACTTCGTTGATCCATAATTGTACTGGGAATACTTTCTCTTTCAGATATTTCGGTCCGACGGTCTGTTAGTGAACTGGGAATACTCATCGTCCCCGATATCTGACTTCGCTGATCTGATATCGATCTGACAGTACTCTCTCTTTCGGATAATCGACTTAGTTGATCAATTATTGTACTGGGAATACTTTCTCTTTCAGATACTTCACTCCTGCGGTCTGTTATTGAACTGGGAATACTCATCGTTCCCGATATCTTAGTTCGCTCGTCAGATATCGATCTGATAGTACTCTCTCTTTCGGATAATCGACTTCGTTGATCTGCTAATTTACTCTGAATACTTTCTCTTTCAGATTCTTCACTACGACGGTCTGTTATTGAGCTAGGAATACTCATTGTACCCGATATCTGACTTCGCTGATCTGATATCGATCTAATAGTACTCTCTCTTTCGGATAATCGACTTAGTTGATCAGCTATTGTACTGGGAATACTCTCTCTTTCAGATATTTGACTTCGCCGATCTGTTATTGAACTGGGGATACTCATCGTTCCTGATATCTGACTTCGCTCATCTGACATTGATCTGATAGTACTTTCTCTTTCTGATAGTCGACTTCGTTGATCTGCTAATGAGCTTGGAATACTCTCTCTTTCGGATACTTCACTCCGCCGGTCTGTTATTGAACTGGGAATACTCATTCTTCCAGGTATTTCACTTCGCTGGTCTGGTGTCGATCTGAAAGAACTCTCTCTTTCTGATGATAGACTTCTCTGGGTTTCTATTGTACTGGGAATGCTCTCCCTTGTATATACTTCACTCCGACGGTCCATTATTGAGCTTGGTATACTCATTGTATCTGATATCTGACTTCGCAGATCTGATATCGATCTGATAGTACTCTCTGTCTCTGATAATCGACTCCGTTCGTCTGGGATTTTACTGGAAATACTCTCTCTTTCAGATACTTCACTCAGCCGGTCTGTTATTGAACTTGGAATACTCATTATTCCACTTATCTGACTTCGCTGATCGTATATGGACCTTACAATGCTCTCCGTTTCTTGTAATCGACTACGCTGTTCTGGTGTCATACTAAAAATTCTATGTCTTTCAGATATTTCACTCCGCCAGTCTGTTGTTGAAATTGGAAAATACGTTTTTTCAGATATCTCACTTCGCTGATCGTATGTCGACCTAACCATGCTCTCCCTCTCTGGCAATCGACTTCGTTGGTCTGGCATCCAACTTAAGACACTCTTTCTTTGAGTTACTTGGCTTGGCCAGTCTCTTATTGAACTGGGAATACTCGTTGTTCCAGAAATCTGACTTCGTTCGTCTGATATCGATCTTATAGTACTCTCTCTTTCTGATGATCGACGTTGCTCGTCTGATATTGTACTGGGAGTACTCTCTCTTTCGGATACTTCACTTAGTCGCTCCGTTACTGAACTGACGGGGATACTCATCGTTCCTGATATCTGACTTCGCTCATCAGATATCGATCTGATAGTGCTCTCTCTTTCGGATAATCGACTTCGCTGATCTGCTATTGTACTGGGAGTACTCCGTCTTTCAGATACTTCACTTAGTCGCTCCGTTACTGAACTGGGGGGGATACTCATCGTTCCTGATATCTGACTTCGCTCATCATATATCGATCTGAGAGTACTCTCTCTTTCGGATAATCGACTTCGCTGATCTGCTATTGTACTGGGAGTACTCCGTCTTTCAGATACTTCACTTAGTCGCTCCGTTACTGAACTGGGGGGGATACTCATCGTTCCTGATATCTGACTTCGCTCATCATATATCGATCTGAGAGTACTCTCTCTTTCTGATAATCGACTTCGCTGATCTGCTATTGTACTGGGAGTACTCCGTCTTTCAGAAACTTCACTTAGTTGCTCCGTTACTGAACTGGCGGGGATACTCATCGTTCCTGATATCTGACTTCGCTGATCTGTTATCGATCTGATAGTACTCTCTCTTTCGGATAATCGACTTCGCTCATCTACTTTTGTACTGGGAATACTCTCTCTTTCAGATATTTGACTCCGCCGATCTGTTATTGAACTGGGGATACTCATCGTTCCTGATATCTGACTTCGCTCATCAGATATCGATCTGATAGTGCTCTCTCTTTCGGATAATCGACTTCGCTGATCTGCTATTGTACTGGGGGTACTCCGTCTTTCAGATACTTCACTTAGTCGCTCCGTTACTGAACTGGGGGGGATACTCATCGTTCCCGATATCTGACTTCGCTGATCTGTTATCGATCTGATAGTACTCTCTCTTTCTGATAATCGACTTCGTTGATCTGCTATTGTACTGGGAGTACTCCGTCTTTCAGATACTTCACTCCGACGGTCCGTGACCGAACTTGGGGGGATTCTCATCGTTCCCGATATCTGACTTCGCTCATCTGATATCGATCTGAGAGTACTCTCTCTTTCGGATAATCGACTTCGCTGGTCTGCTATTGTACTGGGAGTACTCCGTCTTTCAGAAACTTCACTTAGTCGCTCTGTTACTGAACTGGCGGGGGTACTCATCGTTCCCGATATCTGACTTCGCTCATCTGATATCGATCTGATAGTGCTCTCTCTTTCTGATAATCGACTTCGCTGATCTGCTATTGTACTGGGAGTACTCCGTCTTTCAGACACTTCACTTAGTCGCTCCGTTACTGAACTGGGCGGGATACTCATCGTTCCCGATATCTGACTTCGCTGATCTGATATCGATCTGACAGTACTCTCTCTTTTTGATGATCGACTTCTTTGATCTGTTTTTGTACTGGGAATACTCTCTCTTCCAGATATTTGACTCCGCCGATCCGTTATTGAACTGGAGATACTCATCTTTCCCGATATCCGACTTCGCGCATCTGATATCGATCTGACAATACTCTCTCTTTCTGTTAATCGACTTCGCTGATCTGCTATTGTACTGGGAGTACTCCGTCTTCCAGATACTTCAGTTAGTCGCTCCGTTACTGAACTGGGGGGGATACTCATAGTTCCTGATATCTGACTCCGCTCATCAGATATCGAGCTGATAGTGTTCTCTCTTTCTGATAATCGACTTCCTTGATCTGCTTTTGTACTGGGAATACTTTCAGATATTTGACTCCATGGTTCCGTTATTATACTGGGAATACTCATTGTTCCTGATATCTGACTTTGCTGATCTGGTATCGATTTGACAATACTCTCTCTTTCGTATAATCGACTTCGTTGATCTGCTATAGTACTAGGAATACCCTCTCTTTCAGACATTTCGGTCCGACGGTCCGTTATTGAACTGGGAATACTCTTTGTTCCCGATATCTGACTTCGCTGATCTGATATCGATTTGATAGTACTCTCTCTTTCTGATAGTCGACTTCGTTGCTCTTGTATTGTACTAGGAATACTCTCTCTTTGATATATCTCACTTCGTTGTTCTGTAATACCTTCCTTTTCTGAAATCTGACTCCGTCGGTCATGTGTTGAACTAACTGTACTTTCACTTCCAGATATTTGACTTCTTTGTGCTATCGCTGAACTTGGTTTGCTCTCCCTTTGTGACATCTGACTCTTTTGGTCAACCTTTGGGCTTGGTGTTCTCTTTTTTACACTTATTCGACTCCGCCGGTCTGATTTCGTAGTTGTAGTACTGTCACTCCTAGAAATTGGACTTCGTTTGTCTGTTATCGAACTAGGAGTACTCTTTCTTCCCAATATCTTTTTCCGTTGTTCACTTACCGAACTAGGAGTACTCTTTCTGCTAGATACCTGACTCCGCTTGTCACTAATTGAACTAGGCGTACTAGTACCATCTCTCACGGATCTCTGACTCCGCTGGTCAGTTGCTGAGCGAGAAGCACTCCTTGATGAGCTAGGACTACTCCTTATTTTGTCAGTTATTGTACTAGGAGTACTCTCTTTTCCAGATATTTGACTACGTTTATCCGGCATATATCTAGGAGTAGTCTCTCTTGATGATGTCTGACTTCGTTGGTCTACCATTGAACCAGCGATACTTTCTTTTCCTGATATCTTGCTCTGCTGCTCTGTAACAACACTGGGTGTACTTTCTCTTCCATATATAAGACTCTCTTTTTCAGTTATTGTACTATGAGTACTCTCTTTTCCAGATATCTTGCTTCGTTGGTCAATTATAGATGTAGGTGTTCTCTGTCTTCCGGATATTTGACTCCGTTGGTCAATTATGGAACTCGGAGTACTTTCCCTTCCAGATATCTGACTACTTTGGTCAATTATTGATGTAGGCGTTCTCTGTTTTCCAGATATCTGACTCCGCTGATCTGCAACAGAACTGCGAGAACTCTCACTAAGGAAACTATGGCTTAGATGGGATGGTACTGCACTGTGAATACTTTCCCTTCCTGAAATCTGACTTTGTTTTATTGTTGAACTCGGAACACTTTCGCTTGGTGGTGTTCGACTCAGCTGGTCTGTTGCAGAGCTAGTATAACTTTCACTCTCATGCATCTGACTTCGCTGATATGGAACCGAACTAATTATACTCTCTCTTTCTGGTGATAAGATTGGTTGCTCTGATATAGAACTAGGAGTGCTTGCTCTTGGCGATATTTCACTTTGTTCTCCTATTGCTGAACTAGGAATACTCTCTCGCCCAGATATTTGACTTCGCTGGTCTGCGATTGAACTTCGAATTCTCTCTCGTACAGTAATTTGACTCTGCTGGTCGGCTACTGAACTGAGACTACTCTCTTTTTCTGACAATTGTACTTGTTGGTCAGCTATTGAACTAGGAGTACTCTCTCTTCCATATATCTGACTCCTCTGGTCAGCTACCGGACTGAGAATACTCTCTTTTTCTGATAACAGACTCTGCTCAGATGGCTTTGAAATGGCAATACTCTCTCGTCCTGACAACAGGCTTCGTTGATCTAGAACTGAACTGGGAATGCGACTCCGCTGATCTAGCAAACTAAGAACACTCTCTCTTCGTGATAATGGACTTCGTTGATCTGTTATTGAACTGAGAATGCTATCCTTTTTGTATACTTCACTCAGTCTGTCTGCCACTAGACTATGTGCACTTTCTCTTGTGGACAACTTATCTAGATCTTCTGGTATCGAACTGTGTTTACTCTTTTGCCCAGTTAAAGAAATTGACCGTTCTCTCTCTAAACCAAGCAATTCTCTCTCAGACATTTGTCTCTCAGTATCTGTGTAATACGGAGTCTGTATATCCAACAGTGATTTACTCTTTCTTTCTTCACTTAGCAGATGCCTACTTTCTCTTGATAAGCTTCCTCTTATACTGTCAATCATCTGACCGCGTGTTTCAATGCCATACTTTGCTAATAAATCGTCTAAACTCTTTTTCTTTTCTCTTAGATCTAACAGATCTGTTACTGGCATGTATGGTTTTGTCTCTATGTCTGATTGTTGATCTCTGTCTCTCATTTCCAGATGTGACCTTTCTTGTGGGGATATACTGCTATATTGTTCTGTGACCGGAGGAGAAATTTCGGTAACTGTTGACGTTTGATCTGGCTGTTCTTGGAATGAAACAGCGTGAAGCTTTTCAGCAGATGGAATACTCGTTGTTACCGGTATCTGACTTCGTTCATCTGATATCGATCTGATAGTACCCTCTCTTTCGGATAATCGACTGGGAATACTTTCTCTTTCAGATATTTCGGTCCGACGGTCCATTATTGAACTGGGAATACTCATTGTTACCGGTATCTGACTTCGCTCATCTGATATCGATCTGATAGTGCCCTCTCTTTCTGATAATCGACTTCGTTGATCAGCTATTGTACTGGGAATACTCTCTCTTTCATATACTTCACGCCGCTGGTCCGTTATGGAACGCGGAACACTCATTGTTTCAGATATCCGACTTCGCTGTTCTGTTATCGACCCGATAGCACCCTCTCTTTCAACAGATGGTTGACTTACTTGGTCTGTTAACAGGCTATACACTTCCGATATATTATGCCGCGTGTCTCTCACTGTATCATACAGCATTGAAGCCTGCCTTTCAGGTGATGGAATATGCAGTTCTTCAAATACACCTCTTGAATCATATGTTGGTAGAGTTTCTTTGACATCCCCTATGTAAGTTTCACTTGGCCGTTGTTCAAAGGAACTCTCCACTGTATCTTTTCTGGATATTTGACTTCGATGATCAACTGAAGAAGATCTCTTTCTCATACTTATTGGTTTTTGATCGTACATTGGTGAAGTCGGTGTTGTTATGTCATCTGGTGGTATAAAACTAACATCTACTTTTTTCGGTGCAAATATAGGTGTATCAAAAAAGGATACTCGATAGTGTCCCTTTTTCGATTGTTTTCTCTGTTGCGCTGCTATTGAAGTGGTTACTTTGTCTTTTTCAGATAATTTCCCATCTGAGTGCAGTTTGTACAGAGTATCTTTTACAGGAAATTGAGTCTCTGGCTCTACCATCGATTTGTACTTTCGTTCTTGTGTGGGTAACACGTCAAGTTGTTGACGTAATGGCGATTTTTCAAACTCGAAACAAGGTGCTGAAGCCGTGGAAGTCGACTGTTGAACTCCAGTAATGCGCTGCATCGTTTCCTCAGAAATTCTACTCGGCTGTCCCATGAAAATATCTTGAATCTCTTGGGTAGATAGTGGACTCATCTCTTCTTCTAAGGAGACAACTTGCATATCTTCACTACGCTGTCTACTTCGTAATTGTTCTAAGGAGATATGCTGCGTTTCCTTTCTAGACAATTGACTCGGCTCTTGTTCTAACGAAGATGTTTGCTTCTGCTCGAAAATTGGTTCAATTGGCGGTTGTTCTAAGGAAATAACCATAGATATCGGACTTCGTTGTTGTTCTCTGGAGAAATGCTGAAAGCCATCGGAAGATCGTCGAACGAACTGTTGATCAAATGCAACGTCCGATGGTTCTTTGGTGTATGTGGGAGATGCTGGGGGGTATAACATAGCATCTGGGACTCCTTTCAGTGTGGCTGGCTGTTCTTTCTGATCCGGTGAAATGACTGATCTTTGTAGTATATCACTTCTTGTGATTTCACTTGGATGCATCCTGCTTGAAGTATACGGCCTTTCCGAAGTTAATGGCATTGTAGTCGATGGGTGTCTTGATGAAACATACTCCCTCTCCTGTACGGGAAACGCACTCATAGATTTTACTAGAGGCATGCACTCAACTCCTTGAGCGGAAACATCAGAAAAGCTACCTAACTTAGCTGGTGATGCTCTACCTCTCTCTTCACCTAACGGTCCAACTGGCACTTCTCTGGATTCTTTACTCGATGACACCCGTGATTTTCCTTTGAATCCAAAACGCCGTTTACCTTCTTTGCTGCTGCACACTTGTTCTTCAAAATCTGCCTCTGTCCAGGAAACACGTGGTGTGCTCCGTTTTGGTTTTGACAGCTTTTTTTTAAAGATGCTGGTCTTAGACGGCTTTTTCCCAACTTCTCTACAGGAAATATCACTCATATATTCACTCATTTCAATTTCAGAGAGAGTTGTTGCGTCTACATTGCCACGCTCAATCCTTCTTTTGTCAGTATCCTCTGGTGGCTTCTCTTGAGGAACATCGAGAATTAATTCTGATAGTGGAAACTGAATTATACCTTTCATAGATTCACTGGTTGGTTGGCATGGAGGCTCAAACGATGATGAACTAGTCTCGTGTCCTATAGAAGTACTATACGTCTGTCGTTTTGTCGATTTAGTCAACGGAAATGTTGATAATCTATCCCTCTTACCTTTCTGACTTTCTAGACTTTCTGATGACGTAGAATCCTTGTCAGTTCTCATGATATTAGCAAGCATGCTTTTAAATTTAGTCTTTGATCGATAGTCTTCTGAAGATTGTTTCTGTGATTTTTTCGACGGTTTGCAAATCGAATCTTCCCGACGTTTTGGTCTGCATACTCTTTTCCCATATTCATTTAATATAGCACTCCGTTTTTCTTCGATATGATCTGGCAATTCGGAGTGATCTGATGATGAATAATGACATGTTGTTTTTCGTAAAGATTCGTGCAAACTACGCTCTTCGTCACCTTCGTGAATCAGTTGGATATTTGTTTCTAATTTATTCCACATTATATCTGATTTCTTTTTATTTATATATTTTCGTACTAAAAGCCAATGAATGCCAATAAATGGCAAATAAAAGAAAAA
>NC_043008.1:55092611-55272611 GCF_006345805.1 Octopus sinensis
CCTATTGGGAATAACTGGTGTGCAAAGCTGGAATATATGACTGATATCTTTTCCATGTTGAACATGCCGAATGGCAAGCAAGGTTGCGATAACAGTAACTGCTCGACTGAGTCAAACTAACTGCAACACAATGTTCCTACTAGTAAAAAAAAAAAATATGCAATAAATAGTACATTTTCATACAAGAATATTTTGCATTTACATCTAATAGAAAAGATTGGGATCTTTTCGGTTTGACCGGCAGTTTTTAACATAATTTCTAGGTAACTAAAAAATTTTAACTTCGTATACTGGTAGAATGTGTTTATAAAACATCTTTTTCTCTTGGCTTTATTGAGAAAATTCTATAGTTTGTAAGATATTTGTTGTCTTTTTTCTTCTTTAATTTCTGCAATTTCAACCAATCAATGACGTCCATTGAGGTAAAAAAAAACAACATTCTGTGCCGTATGAATATGTCCCTCGTTTAAGAAACAGATTGGGTTTATTTACATTTGTGAAGAAAAAAAGATACCCTTCCCCCACCCCTAACCCTAAAACAGATTGAAATGTAATAGATCGATACTAGGATCATAATTATGGGTGACAATTTCATATGACGCCGCTAGAAAAAACTGCCGTTCAAACCGAAAAGATCCAAAGATTGCTCCTTACTTCACATCGTTGTCTACAGAAAAATTCCGCTGGGTTAGAGATCTCTTAGCAAATTCCAGCGGTTAATGGTCTGTCGTTGGATGAGAAACAGAAAATGGTTTGCATTTCGAGCTGCAAGGCGGCGAGCTGGCAGAAACGTTAGCACGCCGGACGAAATGCTTTGTGGTATTTCGTCCGCCAGTGCGTTCTGAGTTCAAATTCCGCCGAGGTCGACTTTGCCTTTCATCCTTTCGGGGTCGATAAATTAAGTACCAGTTACGCACTGGGGTCGATGTAATCGACTTAATCCGTGTGTCTGTCCTTGTTTGTCCGCTCTATGTTTAGCCCCTCGTGGGTAGTAAAGAAATAGGTTTGCATTTCGAGTGATCGTAACTTGACAATTAAGCACATGAGTAGGTCACAGGTCTCTTTTCTCGGTGCATGGCGTTCTGCTTCATTGATAAGAATATATACAACGAGGACCTAAACAATGCTATGCTATATGAAAAGGTCACCGAAGGTCACCGATATCACCCCTAAATAACTAGAAAATATGAATACCTATAAAACAAACATTTCATGGAAGCACTCCGTCGGTTACGACGATGAGGGTTCCGGTTGATCCGATCAACGGAACAGCCTGCTCGTGAAATTAACGTGTAAGTGGCTGAGCACTCCACATACACGTGTACCCTTAACGTAGTTCTCGGGGATATTCAGCGTGACACAGAGAGTGACAAGGCGGGCCCTTTGAAATACAGGTACAACAGAAACAGGAAGTAAGAGTGAGAGAAAGTTGTGGTGAAAGAGTACAGCAGGGATCACCACCATCCCCTGCCGGAGCCGCGTTCCACGCTTTAGGTGTTTTCGCTCAATAAACACTCACAACGCCCGGTCTGGGAATCGAAACCGCGATCCTACGACCGCGAGTCCGCTGCCCTAACCACTGGGCCATTGCGCCTCCACAAAACAAACATTTACAACCGTAGAGAATTCCCTAATGAAATTTAACGAAATTTTACCATCAGAAACAGCAAACTTCACATTTTCTATGATCCCATTTTCTATGATTCAGAAACCTGGATCCAAAAATAGAAATTAAACCCATGGTCTTTAGCATAGAAGGACCATTATTCCAAGCATTGTGATTCCAGTCCAAAATTTTCAAATCTAAATGTCATGTCTCCTCAGGAAAACTCAATTATTTTGATATCAATGTACATGGACTTTCCTGTATATATCTGTTCTTGCTCTTCGGGTAGTCAAATTATGTAGAACTGAGATACAGGAGACCCGGACAAACAGAATATCGCATTAATTAAGATAGATGACGTCTTTTCTTAATTATATAATAATAATAATAATAATAATAATAATAATAATAATAATAATAATAATAATAATAATAATAATGAAAACACCAGGACTTACAAACACATATAACATACAGAAAATTGCACTACTAGGCACTGCACACATCCTACGCAGAACACTTTCCATACAATAACCATCAGAGCATCACAACAAATCACAGCACATACCCAAGGCACACAGAGCTGCGCTCGGTAGTGAAGTGAAAGCACGCTATAAAAATAAAAATAAAACTACTGAATAATAATAATAGTACAACACTATGTACAAAACCAAATATATGGCACCCTAGGCATAACACCAACACGAACTTCCAACTTGTTGTCTCTTGAGGTCTCTGGGTGAGACTTGGAACCAGCTTGTGCAAATGTAAAGCAAAAGTCAAACATAGAATAATAATATATAATAATAATAATAATGAAAACACCAGGACTTACAAACACATATAACATACAGAAAATTGCACTACTAGGCACTGCACACATCCTACGCAGAACACTTTCCATACAATAACCATCAGAGCATCACAACAAATCACAGCACATACCCAAGGCACACAGAGCTGCGCTCGGTAGTGAAGTGAAAGCACGCTATAAAAATAAAAATAAAACTACTGAATAATAATAATAGTACAACACTATGTACAAAACCAAATATATGGCACCCTAGGCATAACACCAACACGAACTTCCAACTTGTTGTCTCTTGAGGTCTCTGGGTGAGACTTGGAACCAGCTTGTGCAAATGTAAAGCAAAAGTCAAACATAGAATAATAATAATAATAATAATAATAATAATAATAATAATAATAATAATAATAATAATACATTGTTTTGTCTTGGTATAAAAGATGGGCTACAGCAAATATTCTGCTCAATACCACAGATTTGCTTGTCAGTTGTTTGACCTTAACCAGTTGAGCATGTCCCTTAGTGGCTGACGATATGTGCATCTCTGATCACGAGCAGAAGTAGTGGGGGAGCATCATAGCCATGTGTTGAGAGGGATTCTTTCGGGTTTGAATAGTTCACCTCTGGAAACATGGGTGGTTCTTTCAACATCCTTAAACAACCCTTATTCAGGGACCGTTTGAGCGATATGGGCTACTCAACCTGAAGAAAATTATAACTGGGCCCCACCTGCAAGGTCATGTGCTGTTTATCTTGATATGAGATCACCATGTCGCGCACATATGGTTGTGATGCATGTGCCTGGTGTACCTTTATCAGACGGGTAGTCATGATGGGTATATTGGGCTTCGTATATTTTACCCCAGTGTCACTTTGATGGCATGAACTGCTCTCTCACTCAATAATAATAATAATAATAACACAACAACAACAACAACAACAACAACCCTGCAAGCCTTAGAGTTGGAAATTTTGCTAATTTTAGCTGATCGACATACCGGAAGTTACAAGTTTCCTGTGATGACGATAAGAGAATGAAAACATATTGCTGCTGTGGATAAAAATATTTTTCAGAATTCCTTGTTTTTAATACGGCGCGACTGCTACTTTTATCAGCTACAGCGACACATGCGCCACAGAATCCGGGAAAGCGATCTTATGAGAGTTACTCGGGAAGGATCTTTGACAGGCATATTAATTATCGACCCCGAAAGGATAGAAAGCAAAATTGGTCGCAGTAAGATTCGATCATAGACTGTGGAGAGCAGAGATAAATACTTATTTCTTTATTACCCACAAGGGGCTAAACACAGAGGGGACAAACAAGGACAGACATAGGTATTAAGTCGATTACATCGACCCCAGTGCGTAACTGGTACTTAATTTATCGACCCCGAAACGTAACGCAGACGAAATACCTATTTCTTTATTACCCACAAGGGGCTAAACACAGAGGGGACAAACAAGGACAGACATAGGTATTAAGTCGATTACATCGACCTCAGTGCGTAACTAGTACTTAATTTATCGACCCCGAAAGGATGAAAGGCAAAGTCGACCTCGGCGGAATTTGAACTCACAACGTAGCGACAGACGAAATACCGCTAAGCATTTCGCCCGGCGTGCTAACGTTTCTGCCAGCTCGCCGCCTATAAATACCTATTTCTTTATTACCCACAAGGGGCTAAACACAGAGGGGACAAACAAGGACAGTCGCCGCCTATAAATACCGTAAGGCATTCATTCCAGCCGATGCTCAAATGACTCGGCCAATTCACTCCCATAAACTGTTGCAGAGTGAACACATTTTCATTACTCTTTATTATTATATCACATTAAAATATGGTAAAACTAAATTCATAAATCCAACCGCATATTTTTTTTTTTACTTGTTTCAGTCATTTGACTGTGGCCATGCTGGAGCACCGCCTTTAGTCGAGCAAATCGAACCCCAGGACTTATTCTTTGTAAGTCTAGTACTTATTCTATTGATCTCTTTTGCCGAACCGCTAAGTTACGGGGACGTAAACACGCCACCATCGGTTGTCAAGCGATGTTAGGGGAACAAACACACACACACTTACACACACACACACACATACACGACGGGCTTCTTTCAGTTTCCGTCTACCAAATCCACTCACAAGGCTTTGGGCGGCCCGAGGCTATAGCAGAAGACACTTGCCCAAGGTGCCAAGCAGTGGGACTGAACCCGAAACCATGTGGTTCGTAAGCAAGCTACTTACCGCACAGCTACTCCTACGCCTATATCCTATGCATATTGAAAATGTTCTTGCACAAATTACTGTATTTATATAGATTATTGTAGTCAGTTAGCACAGAGGATGTTCTTTCACGGTACCAGTTAACGTGCTAATCGAGGGATGCTATATGTGCGCATGCGTACGTGTGTGTGTGGGTGAAGGTTGATGTGTTGCTCTAGTGCAATAGTTCTTACACACACCACCGGATAACTCAACCGGTGAAGCGGAAAACAGCCAAGTGTGTGACTCTTTGTTCACCAAAGTTTCTGCTTAACCTCCACGTGGCAACATACAATAACTGGATGCTTTGCGGGGCTAGGTCAACTTAACAAGGAAACTCAGAGGAACTGAGAGTTTCGGTATGTAGTGTGTAGTCCAACTTTGATAGATATACCCAGACGCTTAATAATTACCGCTCTACAACCTTGGCGGTGAATGCAAGAAGAAAAATGCTAAAACATTAATGGCGTATACTCTGAGAAAGAAAACAATTGTGGTAGTCAGCTTTAAAGTGGTTTCCGAAAAGCTGGATTTCCAGCAGACTTCAAGAGCTAGTAAAATATTCTAATCATCTTGAATCATGTCACTAGGCCTACTTCATTCTCAGTTATGACAGTAATACCAAGAAAGGTGTACTCCCTAACTCCTCTATACAGCTTTACTGAGCAGTAATTTTCTCTCTTCTCTTGCAATGAGTGTGTGTGTGTGTGTGTGAGAGAGAGAGAGAGAGAGAGAGGTCAGGTCAGGTCACTCGTGGTGCTACTAGTAACATGTAACCAATACAACCTATTTCTTTATTACCCACAAGGGGCTAAACATAGAGGGGACAAACAAGGCCAGACTTACGTATTAATTCGATTACATCGACCCCAGTGCGTAACTGGTACTTATTTAATCGACCCCGAAAAGATGAAAGGTAAAGTCGAGCTCGGCGGAATTTGAACTCAGAAAGTAGCGGCAGACGAAATACTGCTAAGAATTTCGTCCGGCGTGCTAACGATTCTGCCTGCTCGCCGCCCTACTGAGTAACCAATACAACCTTTCGCATGGTCGGGCCGGCAACCCTACAAAGCATGCTTGGTGAGGAGGGTTGTTTGCGGGGAACACTCTGCAGGACGAAAAACAAATCATCCAGTCAAAGGACGGATGAACTCAGTAGAGTCAAGGTTATCCAATAACTGGGAGTGAGAGCCTCCTATGCTTTGTTTAGACATCTCTCTTGAGAAAGAAATTCCGAAGCAGGAGATGTTCTTGCTTGTTTCTGGACTACTTGGCTTCGTAGGTGGGAGTCGTGGCAGTGTTGTGCAAGCTGTTATTGACTTTAAATTTCAGCACGGGCATTGCTGATAACCAATTATTTTTAAGATCTAGGATAAGCTCATTTGTCACAGATGGTCATATTCATCTACAAGTCGACAACCACAGTGTATGTATGTATGTGCATGTGTGTGTGTGTGTATGTATGTATGTATGTATGTATGTATGTGTGTGTGTGTGTGTGTGTGTGTGTGTGTGTATGCATACATACTTTCGAATGTAATCAGCAGACTTATTGATGTATAAAATTCAAAAATTTATTTATTGTATTCCTTGTCTACTTTTAAATGTACTATATACATGTATGTATGAGTGTGCACGTATGTATATGTGTGAAAACACTTGGTCACTATTTTATCATTTATGTTTTATCCTTAAAGAAGAAAATGTAATAAGGACAGGTAAAAATGTGCTTAGTATTCAACAATTTATTGGAAATGCAACATTGTTTTACTGCAGTCTACCTAAAAACGTCGGAAAATAATCTTTTCACGAATTTTTTCCTTTGAAAAAATAAAAATACTTAACCATGGTAATTTGATACGCATTAATATATTCTTCTTTCGTTGCCTTTGCCTGTAACTGTCTATAGTTATGAAGTTCGTTAGGATCGATATTCATCACAAATAGTTTAAATTTCGTATTCGAGAAACATAACATAAAATTATTTTACAGTCACTCCTTTAATTTGTGGTACATTTCATCGACTCAGCTTCGTCTTCTTTGTATGCCCGCTTGTTGATCTACATTAAGAATGTCCTGAGAGTTAGTCCTTTCGAATAGGATTCAAATAAATCGTGAACATCTATATCGTCTATTTTTACGAAACCAAGCTTTATTCCAATGTTAAGTATTTCTTCAAAAAAATTCCTCTGTTAGTGTGTCATTGAAATATTAAGCACACTGAAATCAAATATGTTGGTTTTCACATTTCCCCACGATTCAAGAATATTTTAAATGGCGTTTTTTTAAAAATATATTAAACAGGTTCACAAATTCTACCAATGAACAATGGTAAAATATGTTGCAGTTTGTCACTTTCCCCCAAGATTTACAAATATTTTTAATGGCAACTTTTATATTAAACTGTTTCACAAATTCTGCCAATGAAATTCAAGAACATTTATCTTTTTTAGGAGTTCTCTTGAATGATGAACATGAAGAAGGCTCAGATGAACTACTCTCGTGACCGTCGCGAATAGTTTGGGTAATATCAGGTATGATACATGCTGAAAGATTATCCGTAATACTTTTCTGACAGTCTGAACTTTCACATGAACTAGGTTCTTTCTCTGTTTTTCGAAAATTATTAAACACGCATTTCAATTTACTCTTTCGTTGGCAATCCTTAGATAATTTCGGAGACTTTTCGCACGGGTGTTTCACTGACTCCTCACCACATTTCCCTTTATATATTCTTCTACCATATTCCTCTAATATAGAATTCCTTTCTTCTTGGACGGGGTCTGGCAATTCGGACTGATCTGATGATATTGTTTGACATGATGCTCTTTTCAAAGCACGGTGCAAACAAAAGTTGTCATCGCCTTCTTTGACCATTTCAACAGTTGTTTCTAACTTGTCCCACGTTATATCCTTTTTCTTTTTATTTATCTTGTTTCGTGCTAAAAACCAATGAAAGACAATAAATGGCAAGTAAAAGAAGAATAATAAATTCAGAGCACCCATTGTCTTGTACTGCAAAGCACGCACTCTTTCTTTAGTTTTCGGATGCACTGGGTAACCGTCTTCATCGTACTCTACTGCTTTTTGCTGAAGATCTTTTTCGAGATATTCACACTGAAAGCTACTTGTTATAAAAACACATAGCCCTGCTTCGCCAACGGGAATTGGGAAGCAAAAGCCAAAAGAGAATTTTAGTAAATTGAGTAGCATAAGTAGAAATAAAATTGTGCACACAATAACCCAGAGTTTCTCATGAGGAAAGTCTTTGACAGGAGATTCAGTGGTGGTTCTCTTGTCTATCATTTCGCATGTATATGGTTGATCACAAATACATTTACAACCGACTAAACATATGCATATTTTGCTTTCTTCTAAAATAATTTCTTTTGATTGCGTTGTTTTCTCATCTTCATTCAACAATTCTATTCGACACAGCGATGGTAACAGTTTTTTATTGGTGTTTTTAGAGGTAGTGTTCGCGCTTTCTTTTTCAATAGTTAATTCAATATTCTGATAAAATCTCACTATTTGTCCTTGAAATGGCATCAATATTAAAGTCTTGAACTGATTTTTCGGTTCACAGTTTAATGATATTTTAAAGCTTCCTGTAACTAGCCCTATGTTAAGAATACTTACTCCAATCTCATACTGGGTGTCATAATTTGTAAATGGATGGCTGTATATAGTTCTGATAGAACCTTTACCTATTAATGGAATTGCAAAAGGAAAAAGGTTTTTATTGAGATTTATAATAATTTCCAGCTTCGCTTTATCTGAACGCTTTGGATTAGCTACAAATAACAATGTCGTACTAGATTTCCAGCCAGGAATTTTCCCAATATAAGGGGCTACAGGTAAGGCAAACCTCGATAGAAAATATTTTGATTTCTTTATATTGCCACCGCTGATTTTTATCTCCTCATTTTTGTCATACTGAGTTTTGGAGCAATCTTTTACAAAGGTGTCTGAACATCTGTCGCTCTTTCTTGTAACAGAACCGATAGATATTCCAGTTGTAGCGCACACTATTCCTTTTATATCAAAATCTTTCTTCTTAATAAGCAAGTATTCACGAACACCTTCCAATATCTGTAGACTGACGTTTGATGGCATTCTTGAAAGAGGTACCAATAAATAATTAACTTTGGACAAAATGGGTTTTTACAAGCAGAAGAAGTAGTGTTAGCCAGATTATGAACGCGGGCCGTGAAATAAAGTTTATCGTCTTCCTTCTCGATAGTTTTGCCGTTGACAAGAAAACGATTGCTTTCGGCGATTTTTTTCTTTAGAACATCTGATTCGCCGCCTGCTTCCTTTGTGAAGACCTCCATTTTTATACCCTGAATGATTACAGGGTCGTCGAGCGTATTAATAGAATACCATAAAGGATCATAGAAAATACAACGAATCTGAACACTTTCAGGACAACAGTACCCTTTGACCTTGTACGAATTGCTGTCTGAATTAGTCTGCTGGCAGAAATAGTCCATATTTCCATTTTTAGTACAGGTTTCGTTGAAAACTATTTCGTATGGGCGATTGTTGACAAATTGCAAAAATTGAATGGGATAACCGATCTTTGAGCTGGGAACGTAAAGGCGCAGAGTTACTGAATCTTCGAAAAAATAAAATTTCTTGGTCGATAAATCAATCATGGTTTCAATGTTAAAAAAGCGATCCAATTTCTGCTGTTCGGGACTTTCCAGGTCTATCAGAAGTTGTACGGTCAGATACGTATCGGAATCTGAACTTAGTTGTTCTTCGTCTGAATGTTGTAGAAGGACGGTTAAAACATATGTGCTTAGCAATGTCTGTAGCTTCATAATTCCACCATAATTAATGAAATTTAAATCGTCAACAATATTTGATTGGATGAGCGAGACAGAGGAATATAGAAAAATATAACATGAAGAAATATATAATTGTATATATACCGAATTATGCAAATAAGCACACGAGAAATGAAAACCAAAAAGCTTACTGATTTTATATATCTTCAAAAAGCGGGATCTTATCTATTATGTTCATTTTAATATTCATCCTTCATGAAAATGTCAGACAGTTGGCAATATCGCGTTTGTTTAGCGTCATTCTTTTTGAAACAACTTATTTCCTCTCAACGCTATTACTTTGAATTTGACTCCCTGTTGATAAAGATCGGTTCTGATTAAATGTACACCATGGATTAATATTACTGATTTCAACATCGGTGGAATAGATACCGGAAAGGAGTCATTAGCTGTAACTCTTTAATTTTACTATTTAAAGTTCTCTTACACATGATAATATTTACGTTTACTTCTATGCTGATATGAACGCACGTGAGTGTGTTGTTCTTCTTTAGTTCAAGGTACTGCAGACTTATGACCAAAAACATTCCAGTAATGACTAACCCCCCAACTTTTTTTGCAGTCATTATATTTAATACATACTATATTATCCTCTGTTATTTTTGATATTATCCAAGATATTATTCAAGATATTATTTGAGACATTTTCCCCGCTAATTCTAACAGTTCATGCGAACAAACAGACGTTTTTGTTGATTCGTGTGTATGTATGTGTACGTCTGTGTGTGTGTATAACTACGAAATGAAGCTTATTCCAATATTTTAATTCAGTACTTATACATAGCGAAAAAAAAAAAAACAAAGAAAGAAACTAAAAGCAAACATTCATGATATTCGTTAGATCAACCATTCTGTCTCATACTGTTCTTTCCTGAGGCGCAGTGCTTTCATTCCAATTTGATGGAAGAGAATGACACTTCAAGGACAAAAGTTAGCTGCGGTTTCAACAGCTACCGACGCAAAAAAGGAATTTGTCCTTTTATGCCCAGAACCCAATAAAGACTGCGCACATGTTGCACCTAATTAATTATTATCGAGCCCTGTTTATGTTGAAGAACTGTATCGTTCTACCTAAAGAATACGCACACCCGGTGTTTGGAGTTAGGGTTAGGTTTTAGGGTTTGGGTTAGGGTTAGGGTTTTTGTTACGCTGAAAACGGGTGGTGTACGTATTCTTTACCTCTGCCAAATTCTTCTTTGGCTGCGCAGCGCACCATGTTAGGACATCTCGACAAACCAGATGCCACTATCCGTTCGTCTACGCAGTTCATCTGCAACATTGTTTTTCACAACACTTGCAGGCAGCATGTGGAGCTTTTTTGTGAGATTCGGCAACCTCTGTCCTCGTTCAGCATCTGGTACTACTTAAGAAGAGTGGTCCCGGTGCGTGCACTCGCGTACTCGCGCATCCGCGCTAGCTAGTCGTGACTAATTGATCCTACAACGACTACCTAGCAAAAGTAATTAAAACACAAAATAAATAATTTTTTTTTACACAAAGTAAATAGTTTTTTTTAAAACAAAGTAAATAAAACACAAAGTAAGGATCGACTAGTCACGACTAGCTAGCGCGGATGCACGAGTACGCGAGTGCGCGCACCGGGACCACTCTTGTTAAGTAGTACCCAGCATCTGACTTAAAGTTGCCGGCTCCCCTCTCCATCCGCGAGGTTCCCCATAACACATTTGGGCCTCGCATGGACAACGGGTCAGCAATATAGGCTGGGGTGTGCGGCCTGTACAGGGCGGACACTTTATATACGTGTTTGCTGTAGTCGAAGGTATGTTATGTTGAAAAAAGCTTCAAATGTCTGGAAGCTTTTCTAGGGAAAACAAACGAGGTGTTGGAACTATATTTTGATGCATAGTGGGACTGTGTAGAGCAAACACGTAAGAAGATGGAATACAAAAGCCTCGAAAACCTACTCAGAAGTTTCCAAATGTCTGACAAGTGTTAAATGGATTTTCCTGGTATGTCAGTAGCAGTGGGTGCTCGCAGATAAAGTTAGTGGGGATGCTGCTTCAGAAAAATTTTAGCCGTTGTTTTAGTATTGTGTAAAAGGTGTTGTGTGTAGTTTGCGTTCTGATGGGATAGACAACCAAATGAAAACCATTGTTATGGTTACGTGTTTATTGACTATTCATGATACACGGACGACGACATTCAGCGTAGTGATACATTATATACTTTACACACAGTTGTACTATTCACTAACAAAATAGTGCCAAGAGTGGGGATGTAGTTTGGCATACGCAAACACATAGATATGAATGTGTAACAAAAGGAAACAAACATATAAAAAGAAAATTTATACATAAACTTGATCGGTTCGTGTTTTAGTCATTGCCGGGTAGTGTGTTTAATTTGTTCACTGAACACCGCCGCAAATTCCCCTTTGTTTTTCAAAAATCCCCACTAAATCACAAAATAAGGGGGTGGAAATCTGCCCAATTTTTCAAATCCTGACAGCAACACTGTAGCTGGAAGCAGGAAAATAATCTAATTCTACACTTTATCACATTCAAGAATATAAACACGTTTTTGAGCATAACACACCCGGAGTCAAAAAGAAACACTAGCTTTCTCCGGATCACCGGGGCCGGCACTGTCGTTCACAGAGCTCTCTCTCCTTAGCGAGCAGCTTCCTATTTCGGGCATGTGAGCATGCGCACAACAGCCAAACACCGCGATGCTGGAACTGTGAAGCGTACAGTTCTATACAAGGATTTTTGTATTTTTCTTTTTCTTTCTTTTTCCTTGTTTCAGTTATTTTGACTGCGGCCATGCTGGAGCACCGCCTTTAATCGAGCAACTCGACCCCGGGACTTATTCTTTTGTAAGTACTTATTCTATCGGTCTCTTTTGCCGAACCGCTAAGTAACGGGGACATAAACACACCAGCATCGGTTGTCAAACAATGCTAGGGGGACAAACACAAACACACAAACATACACACACATATATATATATACATATATACGACAGGCTTCTTTCAGTTTCCGTCTACCAAATCCACTCACAAGGCATTGGTCGGCCCGAGGCTATAGTAGAAGACACCTGCCCAAGGTGCCACGCAGTGGGACTGAACCCGGAACCATGTGGTTGGTTAGCAAGCTACTTACCACACAGCCACTCCTGCGTCTTCAGCATCTGGAGACATTGTATGTTTTTTTTCATAAACTAGGGGATGGCTACTGACATTAAGCTTAAGGATTATATAATGTACAAGTATAAAGAAAAGATTAAAGAAAAAAAGGACTCATTATATTGAATGTCATCGATAATATCGAGTGGAAACAGGGTGTGCTGCAATTTCGCAGTGCCTATACACGGGCCGCCGCTGGTCAGTAGAAACGTGGAGCAACCACAACGGATCATACGCATCGAATGTGAATAGAGTGTTTGTCAGGCTAGCGAGTAAAGTCCCTGTCTACGAGTCTTATCTAAGTTGATCGAGAAAATTAGGAATTTGAGGTCTGAGGAGCACAACTAGGAGTTGTGGACAGTGAAAGATGTCCACAGTTCAACTTGATCGGCGACACAGGCCTCAAACTCATGATTGGAGTGGAGGGGTAACTAGTCAGCAATTTAGAAGACGTGGTTAGTAAATACATCGTGCTAACCTGCTAGCATCGAGAATGGTCCTTTATTGTTTCTTCAACGCAAAACATATAGCTACTTTGTTAGAGCTAAGATTCGTGCCCTAAAACACGAAAAAGAAAATACTGCAAGCACTCGTTCAGTATCCGGGCATTGTAGTGCTTTGTTGAAGAGCTGTTGTTGTCTTCTTCTTCTTCTTCTCCTCCTCCTCCTCCTCATCATCATCATCTTCACCACCACCACCACCACCACAACCATCATCATCACTATTCTTCTTCTTATTATTATTATTATCAGGACTCACGCCATTAGCCACAAAAAATAATCTCTAATTCGAGCCTACTCAAAGATCTTCAAGTTGCCACAGGCAACTTGAAGATCCACCCACCACACGCGATAGACTGGCGGTTGCACGGGCGCGAAAGCTACGTTGTTATCCTCATTCCGTAAACTGTGGCTTTTAACGGGTGGAGAGCTGAACCATCCTGGGGTACAGAGGATTCGCATTCTAGACTAGGGTCTGAAAGTTTACCACACCATAGTGGGTTACACCATGATTCCTCTGCTTTGTGGAAGAAGTAGGAAGAAAGAGTGAGAGAAAGTTGTGGTGAAAGAGTACAGCAGGGTTCACTACTAGCCCCCGCCAGAGCATCCTGGAGCTTAGGTGTTTTTGCTCAATAAACACTCACAATGCCCGGTCTGGGAATCGAAACCGCGTCCTTACGACCGCGAGTCCGCTGCCCTAACCACTGGACCATTGCACCTCCACAGCAGCTGTTGTTGCGTGTAGGACGGATCCAACTATCAATGGAGTTCTTCGTGACGATTGCAATGCTTTCTTATAACTATAATTTCCTTCTAGAAGGTTGTGTAGTGAAGGAGGTTGAAAGGTCTGAGGGCAGAGACTTTCTACTTTCGAAGATTCCTCATCGACTTTTTCTTGTTGACTGGGACCTGGGACTAAGTTTCAGCTGAGCAGGTTATTCAGTCAGTAAGACATTGGAAAGGCTGTTAGTGAAGTGAAGTTCAAAGAAGTGCAGTAGTTTGGATTTATGAAATGAAGAAAAACAAATTATGCAATTTTTATGCAAGGCAATTACAGAAATAAAGGGACACGAGGAAGATGATGCTTCGTTTTGATCTGGGGAAAGCTTTTGATAAAATTCCACTTGAAATAGTGACATGAGTGCTGACAGACGAGTGATGGTTTGAGTAGCGATGTCTGTGTGAAAGCACATGGTGTAAGGATGAAAAGTGAGCTTGGAGTGAAGGTCGGACAGCGACAAGAGGAAAGTATGAGACCTAATACTACCTGAATATATAAGGAAAGTTCAGCTTAGAACGAAAATTTACCAACGAAATTGTTGTACACCGGTCCTAAAACCAATTTACAACGTAAAAAATATCAGTGTAGATGCTGGTGCTACGTAAAAAGCATCTAGTACACTGTGAAGTGGTTGGCGTTAGGAAGGGCATCCAGCTGTAGATGGGGATCTTTTTGGTTTGAACGGCAGCTTTTAACATAATTTCTAGGTAACTAAGAAATTTTAAACTTCGTATACTGGTAGAATGTGTTTATAAAACATCATTTTCTCTTGGCTTTCTTGAGAAAATTCTGTATTTTGTAACATATTTCGTCTTTAATTTCTTGCATTTCGGCAATTTTAACCAACCACTGACGTCCATTTAGGTAAACAACATTCTGTTCCGTATGAATATGTTCCTCGTTTAAGAAACAGATTGGGTTTATTTACATTTCTGAAGAAAAAAAGATACCCCCCCCAACCCTAACCCTAAAACAGCTAGAAATGCAATAGATCGATACTAGGGTCATAATTATGGGTGACGATTTCATACGACACCTCAAGAAAAAAACTGCCGTTCAAACCGAAAAGATCCGACAATGGAACTTGGCACATCCCCGGGCCTTGCCAGTTCCTGTCAAGCCGTCCAACCCATGCCAGCTTGGAAAACGGACGTTAAATGTTGATGATGATGATGAGATCATTTGGTGTTAATATGAAGGAGCATGGAAAGTTTGAATGAGAAGATAAATAGATGTAAGGAATATATATTGAGTTTAAATATATTTCTTTCTTTTTTTTTTTTTTTTTTTTTTTTAAAGACTCCGCCGGTTACGACGACGAGGGTTCCGGTTGATCCGAATCAGCGGAACAGCTTGCTCGTGAAATTAACGTGCAAATGGCTGAGCATTCCACAGACACGTGTACCCTTAACGTAGTTCTCGGGGATAATCAGCGTGACACAGAGAGTGACAAGGCTGACCCTTTGAAATACAAGTACAACTCATTTTTGCCAGCTGAGTGGACTGGAGCAACGTGAAATAAAGTGTCTTGCTCAAGGACACAACGCGTCGCCGGGAATCGAACTCACAACCTTACGATCATGAGCCGAATGCCCTAACCACTAAGCCACGCGCCCTCACATATTTCTTTACTACCCACAAGGTAAACACAGAGGGGACAATCAAGGACAGACAAATGGATTAAGTCGATTATATCGACCCCAGTGTGTAACTGGTACTTAATTTATCGACTCCGAAAGGATGAAAGGCTAACTCGACCTCGACGGAATTTGAACTCAGACGAAATATGGCTAAGCATTTCGTCCGGCGTACTAAAGTTTCTGCCATTTAACGGACGTTAAATGTTGATGATGATGATGAGATCATTTGGTGTTAATATGAAGGAGCATGGAAAGTTTGAATGAGAAGATAAATAGATGTAAGGAATATATCACGTGATCACGTGACCGACCAGACCATCAGATGTAGTTACACATCGCTGGTCACAATGCGTTCGCATTGTTTTAGCCTTCGAATGACGCCACCCCGCTGGCTAAGCGAGCAGGCCAACAGAAGAAAGAGTGAGAGAAAGTGTGGTGAAAGAGTACAGCAGGGATCACCATCCCCTGCCGGAGCCTCGTGGAACTTTTTAGGTGTTTTTGCTCAATAAACACTCACAACGCCCGGTCTGGGAATCGAATCCGCGATCCTACGACCGCGAGTCCGCTGCCCTAACCACTGGGCCATTGCGCCTCCACAAGGAATATATATTGAGTTTAAATAGGATGACGAGAAGAGGCATGTGGTAAGGTGGAAAGTAGAGGAAAGTGGTCAAGTGCAATGTGACAGGGTGTGTATTGGAGTAAATTTCATAAAAATTTCATACGTGCTGGCTGGGTTCATCGAAAGTGTAATATGTAAGAGGATTATTAATTAATGTGGCAGGGTTATTAATTAAATTGTAAGGTGTAAAGTAGAGGGACCGTTGAGCTGGATCATGATTATGACGTGCGGACAGAAAGTGCGGAAACATTTTATTACTTAGGAAACACGTTGAATGGAAAAGATGTATCGTAACAAGCAATAGATGCCAGGAGAGATGTGGACGGAATGAGTCGAGGGGAATTGTGCAGCATGAACGGCAGTTTTTTCTAGCAGTGTCATATGAAATTGTCACCCATAATTATGACCGTAGTATCGATCTATTGCATTTCAATCTGTTTTAGGGTTAGAGTTAGGGTTAGGGGTGGGGGGAAGGGTATCTTTTTTTCTTCAGAAATGAAAATAAACCCAATCTGTTTCTTAAACGAGGGACATATTCATACGGCACAGAATGTTTTCACCTCAATGGACGTCATTGATTGGTTGAAATTGCAGAAATTGAAGAAAAAAAAACCAACAAATATCTTACAAACTATAGAATTTTCTCAATAAAGCCAAGAGAAAAAGATGTTTTATAAACGCATTCTACCAGTATACGAAGTTTAAATTTTTTTAGTTACGTGGAAATTATTTTAAAATCTGTCGGTCAAACAGAAAAGATCCGAAGAATGTCATTAGAAATGAAGGAAAAGAGAGGTGAGAAGTTCTATGATTTCGGAAATGAAACATTGATAAATGAGGTGGAGCAACCGACTGGCTGTTGGTTCGTTTACATCCCCATGATCTAGTCGTTCGTCAAAATAGACCAATAGAATGAGTACCAGTTCTAAGTTTGATATTGCTCGTCTTAACCCTTTAAATCAGTACCCGAGTATGGCCGCAGTCTGATGACTGGCGCAAATAAAAAAATAAAATTTGAAATATTCCCCCTCCCCTTTTCCGAACATTTTTGTTTTTGATTTTTTTTTTCTTCAAAATATTTTTTCAGATTTCTGCTTTACGATTATGCAAATATAGATTTTCACAAATTCAATTATTTGGTTAGGTTTCGTTTCGAATAAAAAAAAAATTTTTTTAGAAGTTTTTAAGGTGGGAGGAATAAAATTTTGATGTGGTTAATCGACAGCACCGATTCTAGTACTTGACTGGTACTTTTATTTATCGACCAGGAAGGATAAACAGTAAATTATTTATTTTGTGTTTTATTTACTTTGCTAGGGTAGTCATGACTAGCTAGCACGGATACGCGAGTACGCGCACCGGGACCACTCTTCTTACGTAGTACCAATCTTCGATGTTTAAAACATACAAATCCGAAGAGGTTACGGCTTTTGGTGATCTGGAAAATTTCCGACTCTATTCTTCAGGATTACCAGCGACTCCCAAATATATAACAATTAGACACGAATAAAAAACGAAAGGTGACGGAAATTATAAAACTAGTTCGCACTGTGTCGCGTTTAGATAACGCCTGTGCTCAATATGAATACTCCCTCCAAACTCAACAAAATGAAAATATTTTCAATATTATGTAACCGAGTGGCTGTGTGGTAAGTAGCTTGTTTACCAACCACATGGTTCCACGTTCAGTCCCACTGCGTGGCACCTTAGGCAAGTGTCTTCTACTATAGCCTCGAGCCGACCAAAGCCTTGTGAGTGGATTTGGTAGACGGAAACTGAAAGAAGCCTGTCGTATATATGTGTATATATATTATATATATATATATATATATATATATATATATATATATATATATATATATGTATCGAGATTAAACAGCCGAAATTGCTAAGATGATCCGGTTCCGACTGAAGATTAGAGGCTTCCAGTGACCCGTCTGTTTTTTTTTGTGTCGTCGCTTTGTGTGTTTTTGCGTTCTTGTCCCACTTTGTAATTTATATTTTATATTTAATTTCTATACATATATATATATACATATATATATATACATATATATATATATATATATATATATATATATATATGCGTGTGTGTGTGTCTGTGTTTGTCCCCCTAGCATTGCTTGACAACCGATGCTGGTGTGTTTATGTCCCCGTTACTTAGAGGTTCGGCAAAAGAGACCGATAGAATAAGTACTGGGCTTACAAAAGAATAAGTCCCGGGGTCGAGTTGCTCGACTAAAGGCGGTGCACCAGCATGGCCGCAGTCAAATGACTGAAACAAGTAAAAGAGGAGAGAGAGAGAGACTATGACCGCTGTGCGAGCCGCTCGCTACTATAAATAATTACATGAAAGCCTCTAATGCGGAAGTAAACTACCTTCACCGTGCAATAACTGAGTCGCTCTCTAGAAAAATTAAGTTGTAAAAGCTAAACCGGAAGTGACGTTTACACACCTTAATTTGACGCCAAAATTTCTAAACAAAACATTTTGGTATTTTTAATAAAATTTTTTAATAAAATATTTTAATGTAATTTGAAATACTCTTCAAATGTCACACCACATGTGTTTGTAGTTAATCGGTTTAGATATATCTGATATTAAATACTTGTCTATTTCATGTAATGGAGTATTTAGGCTCTGGTCACCTGAATATCGGCAATTCAGGTTCGAATCACGATTGAATCCAATTCATTTTTCTCACGTCCCTAATGTTGATTGTTAGGGGGAAATTAAATATTCTCTGTCTTCGTATACGTCACCCTAAAATTTTGTGTTTTTTTTTTTTTTTTTTTGGTGGGTGGAAGCTATTCAAGAGAAACATTCAACAATTTTTGATATAATGTGTGAAATTTAAAACTAAGAGAAAACCTGTGATAAATAATTTTTTTTCAGGATTAAAACATCCCAACATGTTATAATATTGGTTTCTGTTCGACAAATACCCTATTTATTTGAAGAAGAATTAAAGGTTGTGGGCAAACATTTTCCCAAGGAATAATAAAATAAAATTGCTTCAACTAAGAAAAAAAAAAATTATTCTCAGATCTATCTACGTTGTTTATTTTTCACTTGGTTTTCACTATATACTGAGACCTTATGATAAATATATCATTTTATATTAATATAAAATCTATCATATATATCTAAACGTTTTAAACATATTCTCAAATTTATTTACATCAGTATGTATTTTATATTTCATTAACTCCTTGAAATAAATATAGTTGTATTGTTTTACGCTGGTCCAGTGGCTATATAAAAAATTTCTAATTAAAGCACAAGTCTAGAAATGTTCAGTGGATGTGGGTTAATCGACAGCACCAATTCTAGTACTTGACTGGTACTTTTATTTATCGACCAGGAGGGATAAATAGCAAAACTGACCTCCGCAAAAGTTGAACTAAGAACCTAAGGAAGAAGGAAAACATCGCCCCTGGACACTACAATAGGCCAGTTTCGACTCAAGTGCAGTTTAGTCGATAAATGACGTGTCAGGTGGGCCGTCTGAAGGCAGTAAAAGTTTCTTCTAAGTGATTAACTCATAGCTGGGCAGACGCGCGCACACGAACCCGTATCGCATATCCACCTCTGTCAATATTTATTCATAGAGAAAGACAAAGAGATCGATATATATTGGCATTTATATACAGTGATAAATGAATTCGTAAGTAGTTATAAGCATACACATTTTTGAAAAAAAAACAAAACAAAACTGTACACTGATTACAACACACACACACATTTAGGGACATACAAATAATGTCAGATTTTTTTCTCTACGCACGAAAATCACAATTAATGAGGTTTACGTTTAGCTTCTTCGTCGTAACACATAAAACTTATGCGTTCGCAGGCAATTATAGGTACACAAACGCATGTATACACACACGTATAGCCTACTAGAAAACAAATGCCATTTGTTTTGGTATAGACCGTATTATAGTAGATGAATTCACATGTCTATATTCTAGATTCTCATGCATATACAACCACACATATATATATATATATATATATGTATGTATGTGTGTGTGTGTGTGTGTGCCAGTATGCAAATTTCCGCATATTCTCACATGTATCCATACACTGACAAATCATTATTAGTGTTTGCTTTGGTGTTAGTAGACATACACGTATAGTTATCACACACTTATTGCTGACACATGTACCCTCTCATAGCCACATACACACATACACGCACAAACACATAGTTAACAGAAGTCTTAGTGGCCTTGGTACCATAGTTAGTAGCTAACGACAGGAAGAGAACGTCTCGGAGTAATATAGGATACGTATGCACTCACATACACGAAAATATTTACTGGAGATCAATAGATGATGGATCGATAGCTAAATAGATGTATTGATAGATAGATCGATGTCTTAGGGAGTTAGAGAACACAAAAAGGAAAATTTAATAACCTTTCTTAAATAGCCCTGCAACGAACAACCAGACCGATACTAAAAGCAAGTGTAATAACAACGTCAGCAAATAATTAGTACGAAAGTATAATATATATTATATATTTATATATATTACATACTTCTAGCCACTCCATCTATCCACGTCCACATCCACATATATACATTCATACATATAGGTTTACACGCTTATCTAATTTTTCTTTTTTTTTTTACTTGTGTCCATCCAACAACATCTGTGTAAACGACTCCAAACCAGTGAAAAAAGTATGATCAAGCGAAACGGAGCTGCAATCCGGAATCTACTGATTGCCATAACCTTGGTGTCTTTAATGTATTTTGTCTATATGTATCATGACATCCAGTCCCGCCTTCGACATTCCGAAATTGTTAGTGAGAAGTTTAAAAGAGACAGAGAATCTTTATCGTCCCAACTCAACGGTCAGTTTTTTTTTTCTTTAAATCTTTTTTTCCTTTATTAGGTTTTATTTTATTTATTGTAGTCTGTTGAAGCATAAACTTCACAACCTTTCTCTTTGTGCTGAAAATACAAAAGAAAAACAAACGATTTGTATTTCTACCTAAGAATTGCATCGTCACGTTTACACCTCTCTTCCATATATGTGTCTGTGCGCACAAAATCAAGGTTTGACGCGCAACACACCATTCACACACACACAGTGATTGATCTTAATTCACAACAAATCGCCCATCGCTTACACAAACTTGCTCTTATTTACAACGCCACATACACGTACCCATGTGCATATTTCACCTATACCCACCCGAGACAAAACGGGATCCTCTACGTGGTCGATCGGCTTGTTAGGAATAACAGCCAAATCTCCCACAAATCACACTTTATCGTCTAAGAAATGAATACGTTGAATGATATAAATCCTGGGTTCCCTCTCTGCATGTAGGAAAAAGAACAGAACAGTCGCGGCAGGACTGTTTTTGATCTTACGCCGCTCGATCAGGGCTGTCCTGGGGCGAATCAGCCATATACACATTTTAGTGAAACCCTTAATTACACTCATAGACCCACCTTGCTTTTAATACACGTCGTAATCGCATTTCATTCTAAGTTTTTTTTTCTTCATATGTCTTTAATGACACTCTTTTCGTCTCCGATATGCAAAACACCATGTCTCTTAGAACTAGACCGCGTATCACTTACTACTTGCACACACACGACCTACATAATTGCTCAACCTGCGAGAAATTACGGCCAGATCTCCCTCGAACCACCCCCTACCGTCGTTAAAGAAGGACGTGTTGATCAATGTAACCATAAATATGCAAAAAAAGCTGGGATGGTCACAACAGAAACGACTTTGATAAGACGACTGCTCGATCAAGGCTGACTTGCTGCTAAGCAACAACAGTCCTTGTATGCACATATTAACAAGCATGAAAATGTACATAAATACTTCACCATTCAGCTTGCATGGGAGATTCTTTGATTGTTTCACTTAAAACACATGGTTATGAACACACCACAATGGATAGTATAGGCATATAAACACAAAGACATCTTTTTTTTTCTTTTCCTAATTTAACACATGGACAGATTGCCCACATCACCGTCTTTCTCTTTTGCCACCTCCACTTCGTATATCACTTAACTTTTTCTCACGTCAACACAATTTTGTCAACTTCCACGTGTACTGTAACGACATGAATGCTACCCTTTAATACGCACACACCCATGCATATTGTTATAATGAACTGTTGGTAATACAACGTTACTCAAGCGCTTGGATTTTCGTTTCGAATCACATGTGAAACTTGATACTTGTCTATTTTAACAAGTACTTTTGAAACGAAACCCAAGGCTCCTCAGACATGTATCCTCATAGCTAATAATAATAATAATAATAATAATAATATATATATATATATATATATATATATGATATATGATGTATAAAAACATGTAACATACAAATAAATATCTGTAAATATAAAACCATCCGAATTTCTGAGTACCTCATTTCTTCTAATATAAAATACCTGTACATCATCTCCAAACCTTCTAATATATATATATATATATGTCCTGTACCCATATATGCATGTATATATACATGTAGAGGTAGGTACGTACATATATGTATGTATATATGCATGTTTTATTTATTAATTTATTATATATATATATATATATATATATATTTATACACACATACACTTATTTTCATTTTTTACTTTTCTTGTCTGATCTTACATATATCTATCAGCGAAAAGTTACAAAAGTGTCTTTACAGCCGAGACTTCTGCATAACATGTTAAGCTTTGATGAGTGCCTCGAGTCATTTTCAGTCGATTAAAAATAAATATTGCTCTGTTTCTCTTTTCGTCCACTAAACCGGTGTGTGTCTGTGTGCGTGTGTAATCTGACATTTTGCATTCAGTAATAATAGTAATCATATATTCACAAACCTTACTCTACAGAATACTTCTTGCACCCTTATCCTTCCTCCTTCACCTCTGTAAATATTTCTGTATCGCTGTCATCGCCCTTAATACAGTTTACCAAATCTATCAGGTGGTTATTTTCAAGTTCACTGTTTTTCTTGAACTTTCTCAACTGCTCACTTTGTGCTCCTTCTTCGCTCAGTCTTAACTTAATTGTAGATAACCAACAGAGTTATTATTCCAAGTCGTGTGTTATTCAAAACTCCTGACCCGTACTGGTTTTGGTTACTTTCATCGAAAGAATGAAGTATGGGTAACACTTGAGACGAATAGTGATTTCCTTCATTGGTTCAAGGATACAAATTAGAGAAGAGGAGAAAATTTCAATGTAACAATCATCACAAATACAATTTTGATCTTTGGAGGAATGAGAGACAATGTTGAGATCTTAGAATTCAAACTAAAAAAGTTAAAAGAGAGAGAGAAAGAGTTTCAAATTTTCGCACAAGGCCATCAATTTTAGGCGGAGGGAACAAATTGATTATCTCGACCCCAATTTTCAACTGGTACTTATTTTATCGATCTCAACGGAATTTGAACCGGAAGGGAAAAGAAGCAAAATGAAATGAAACTTTTAAACAAATTGCACTCCATTCTCTTTATGAAAGGTGGTATGAAGCTTTACACAATAACCTTTCATGGAATGTGCTCGGAACTCAAGAAATGAAGTTCATTCTAAGCTAATCGATCAAGATACTTAGGGAAATCATAAGGTAGCAAACTGACTGAATTGTGAAAGCCTTGGATAAAATGCTTTGCATTCTTCCCATTTTTTTTGTTCCCCTGCACTCTGACCTCGTATCCTGCCGAAGTGAATTTGTAATTCAATATTGATAACTGAAGCACCAGCCCACTACAACTCCCTTGTTCTCTCTTTCCAAAGATCCAGACTTCTCACATGGTTTCAAGCTGATCCTGCCTGTTAATTTGATCTGTATATCTACATACAAGGTCGGCCAGATTGGGCTTCAATTTAAATTTATGCTACTATTTTACTTCTTTTTTTGTTTTTAATTTGGGCTATTTGCTGCTTTAAAGTTAACCTTATTGAATATCATATCGAATTAGCTACTAAGTAATCCTTACATATATTCTTGCAATTCACAGCTAAGTGATCCTTATATGTATTTTCACAATCCTTACTAATAGTTTTACAATTAGCAATTAAGCAATCCTTATATGTATTCTTGTAATGATCAACTAAACAATCCTTACACATTTTCTTGTAATTAATTAGTAATTAGCAACTTGAAAAGAAAGAAGAAAAAGGGATCAAAGGTCCTTCCTCAACCATAGGCTCTTGTAAGGCTGGTTTCCCAGATTCTTTGGTATATATACCCTCCCCCACCAGACAAGATGCCAATCCATTGCAGAAGTGTTTTGCTCAAAAACACAAAGCTTCGTGTGGTCCTGGAATTGAAACCACAATCTTACAATCACTAAACCATGCACCTCCACGATTTGTAATTTAGGGCCACGGATTGGCTCCTGTGTTGGTGGCATGTAAAAAGCACCATTCAAGCATGATCATTGCCAGCGTTGCCTTACTGGCACATGTGCTGGTGGCATGTGAAAACCAACATTTGAGCGTAGTCGTTGCCTGTGCTCCTGGACTGGCTCCTGTGCAGGTGGCACTTAAAAAACACCTTTTGAGCATGGTCGTTGCCAGAACCACCTGACTGGCCCTCTTGCCAGTGGCACATAAAAGCACCCACTACACTCTAGGAGTGCTTGGTGTTAGGAAGGGCATCCAGCTGTAGAAACTTGGCTAAATCAGATTGAGCCTGGTGCAGCCTTCTGGCTCACCAGTCCTCAAACGTCCAACCTATGCCAGCATGGAAAGCGGATGATGATGATGATGAATATATATATATATGTGTGTGTATCTCTCTGTCTGTCTGTCTGTCTCTCTCTCTCTCTCTCTCACTCTCTCTCTGTCCGTCTCTCTCTCACTCTCTGTCTGTCTGTCTCTCTATCTCTCTCTCTCTCTCTATATATATATATATATATATATATATTTGTAATTAGCAACTAAATAATGTTTAACTATATTTTTGTAATTTACTAGTAACATTAGTGAAATTTTGCAAAAATTAATTTTCAAAGGTGTAAAAAAAAAAAGAAAACAAAGTTTGTCACCATAATCATCATCCTACACCTTTGAAAAACTTAACTTTGGCAAATTTCATTAAAGGTTTATGAATCATTAAACAAGGTTTTATGGGCGTCAAACTGTAATTATGCTGTAAAGTCTTCAATTTGGGATACTTTCCTTACATAATATGCTATGTTTTGAAACTTTGTTCTACTTTTCATTGAAATTGATCTGGTAGTCTTTGTGTAGACACTGGACTGGAATTCTTTGCGAGATATAATTGACAGGAACAGTTTCTGCTGACAGTTGCTAGAAGTTGATCATTACTTTTCCAAATGCTTTACAAACATTAAATCATGTTGTAAATGACAACGTTTTGCTGTAGTGAAAACCCCGAGGAAAAGGAACAGAGGAATCTGATAGGTTTGAATCTAGTTGCCTATCTTTGTGGAGTATGGAAACCAGGTCAAAGTAGACTTGATTTCACCTTGTGCTTAATTAATTTGGCAGAATTTTGGAATAGCTGCATCTCAAAGTCTAATAATACCTTATGGAAAAAAAGAAAAGGATAGTATTTTTCTTCTCCTCCTCCACTCTCTTTTTTTTTTTTAGTATTCTTCCTGTGTTTCTGACAATGGAAATTACGATTCTGCAAAAAAAAATATATATATATATATTTACTATTTTTTTTACTTGTTTCAGTCATTTGACTGCGGCCATGCTGGAGCACCGCCTTTAGTTGAGCAGATCGACCCTGGGACTTATTCTTTTGTAAGCCCAGTACTTATTCTATCGGTCTCTTTTGCCGAACCGCTAAGTGACGGGGACGTAAACACACCAGCATCAGTTGTCAAGCAATGCTAGGGGGACAAACACAGACACACAAACACACATGTACATATATATATATATGACAGGCTTCTTTCAGTTTCTGTCTACCAAATCCACTCGCAAGGAATTGGTTGGCCCGGGGCTATAGCAGAAGACACTTGCCCAAGATGCCATGCAGTGGGACTGAACCCGGAACCATGTGGTTGGTTAGCAAGCTACTTACCACACAGCCACTCTACATTTTTGCTCACTCTCCATTTCTGAGCCCTTATTTTTTCTCATGAGGTATGGGACTTCAAAGGACATATATTATAAAACTCTGCCATTAATTCTTTCTCCCACTTTAATCACCACAAAGGGGTGAATCTCTTAGGAATGAGAATATTTTTTCTAGTACCCGGAGGGATTGTAGGTTCATAAGAATGCGAGTCCTGTCTGTGCTGAGAACATTGATCATTTGTTCATTTTCCTTTTACATCCATTTTTCCATGTTAGCATGGATTAGATGAAATTATTGAGGTGTTGTTTTACAATCAGATGCCTTTCCTGTCACTTACTTTTACTTGATTTTAGATTAAAAAATTTTATTCCACATAGGCGCAGAAGTGGCTGTGTGGTAAGTAGCTTACTTACCAACCTCATGGTTCCGGGTTCAGTCCCACTGCGTGGCATCTTGGGCAAGTGTCTTCTGCTATAGCCCCGGGCTGACCAATGCCTTGTGAGTGGATTTGGTAGACGGAAACTGAAAGAAGCCTGTCGTATATATGTATGTGTTTGTGTGTCTGTGTTTGTCCCCCCAGCATTGCTTGACAACCGATGCTAGTGTGTTTACGTTCCCGTCATTTAGCGGTTCGGCAAAAGAGACCGATAGAATAAGTACTGGGCTTACAAAGAATAAGTCCCGGGGTCAATTTGCTCGACTAAAAGGCGGTGCTCCAGCATGGCCGCAGTCAAATGACTGAAACAAGTAAAAGAGTAAAAGAGTAAAGAGTATGTCTTTGACGGCATAAAGCAGTTTTCAGAGAACTGCAACTGTAAACAAACCAGACACACACATGCTTCTTTCACTGTCTTTCTATGAAATCTACTCACAAGTCTATGGTCAGTTTCTGGCTATAATAGAAAGCACTTGCCCAAGCTGCTGCACAGTAGGACTGAACCTCAAACCACATGGTTGAGAAGCAAGCTTTTTAACCACACAGCCATGCCTGTGCCTTTGTATTTAATTTTTACCAGTTCATAGTCATGCATCTTATATTAAATTACTGTTTCGGTTTTAAACTTTAAATCATTTTTTTCACAAGTTCCTAGAGATATCATCATCATACGAGAGGTTCTCCATGTAGTCACTCCACTTGCTAGAAACAACAGCCAGATTTAGCTCAAATTACACCCTTACTCTTTTACTTGTTTCAGTCATTTGACTGCGGCCATGCTGGAGCACTGCCTTTAGTCGAGCAAATCGACACCGGGACTTATCCTTTGTAAGCTCAGTACTTATTCTATTGGTCTCTGTTGCCAAACCGCTAAGTGACAGGGACGTAAACACACCAGCATCGGTTGTCAAGCAATGCTAGAGGGACAAACGCAGACACACATACATATATACGACAGGCTTCTTTCAGTTTCCGTCTACCAAATCCACTCACAAGGCTTTGGTCGGCCCGGGGCTATAGCAGAAGACACTTGCCCAAGATGCCACGCAGTGGGACTGAACCCGGAACCATGTGGTTGGTAAACGAGCTACTTACCACACAGCCACTCCTGCGCCTATATTGCCCTTCAATATGAAAAAAAATGTTCACATTGCATTGGAAAATGTAGTTTTGAGATACATCGACTCTGAAAGCAAGTTGGAGTGGCCATAACTGAAATATCTTTGAACATAGGTATATGTTTAATCACAGTGCTAGTTTATGACCAACCAGCAACACTTCAGAATAGTGATTTCTTTCTTCTTTTTTTTTGTTTGAAGGCCACATTCTTTGACTGAAGAGGAATTGGTTGATATTCATGCTTTATCCAGATTGAGTGTAGCCAACAAGTCTTAAACTCTGTGGAAAACCAGGCAATGAAAAATCACAACATGGAAAAACTTGTTCCAGTCCCTTTCATACATTTTTGTCTCTCATTGCCTGACATAGAGCTACTCATACTTCCCTGTTTTCAACAGCCAATTTTTTTTATTTAGTAATGGATTAGTTAATAGACCATTAAACAATCACTCAATTCATTGTCCCTTTCTTTCTCCATGATGTAGTGATTGCTATTCTGGAAGTCCATCAATCAACTATTACACCTATCTCATTAGTATAATAACTTATTCACTAATCCTTTAGTAAATAAAAAAAAAATTGACTGTTGATAACAGGTAAGTACTAAGCTGTCTCTCTCTGTGCTGTACTTCCACTCAATCAAAGGGGATGTTGGTTTTGTGAGCTACATGGCAACCTCACTAGTGCTGGTGCTATAAAAAAAAAGTAAAGCATCTGGTACACTCTGTAAAGTAGTTGGTGTTAGGAAGAGCATCCAACCATAGAAACTGTACCAAAGCAGGTATTGGAGCACAAGGCAGTCTTCCAAACAATGAGATTCTTTTGAACTGTCCAGCCCATGCCAACATGGAAGACGGCTGTTAAAAAGTGATGATGATGATGTCACTCTATACATCTGAAGACTGGCTTTCCCAACAACTGTATAGGGGAACTCTTTAACCATCAGGGGTCAACTTTCATCAGGCAAACAGATAATGTCAAACAGCAGTGCTGTGAGAATCGCACCTCAGAGTTCAGCGTGATATGCAGACTGTCCTCACCATCCCACTGTGTCTTTGTATACCACTAATTACATTGGCCCACCTTCCAACTGATTTAGGAAATCAGTGCTATGAGAACGAGGCTGATTATCTGGAATAGTCCCCTCTCATGATAATCCAAATTCTTGCACAAACTTCTTGAAATGACAGATGCCATGTTTAGCTTTATCCTGGTTTCAACCTTGATGAGTGATGATTATATTTTGCTCTCTATGGAGTCAAGAGAATTCAAACTGGGCATTACAGAATCTGTAATCATTGCAACCTCACTAGTGCTGGTGCCATAAAAAAAAGTAAAACATCCGGTACACTCTGTAAAGTAGTTGGTGTTAGGAAGAGCATCCAACCATAGAAACCATACCAAAGTAGGTATTGGAGCACAAGGCAATCTTATAACCTTGCATGTGTATGAGAAATCTCTATCAGTGCTGTAACCATCATCATCATTGTTCTAATGTCCACTTTTCCATGCTTCCATGGGTCAGATGGAATTTGTTGAGGCAGATTCTTTATGGCCAGATGGCCTTCCTGTCACCTATCCCCATTTGTTTCCATATTTGTACACAACAGGCTTCTTTCAGTTTCTGTATACTAAATCTGTTCACAAGGAGAAAGCCATGCAGATAGATTTTGTATAGAAAGAGACACTTGCCCACCCAAGGTGCTCTGCAGTGGGACTGAACCCGAAACCACATGGTTGGGAAGCAAACTTGCTGCCATGTTTACCCCTGTGTTTTGCAGTATTTGTTTTGGTTT
Organism: Octopus sinensis; assembly: GCF_006345805.1. NCBI lineage: Eukaryota > Metazoa > Mollusca > Cephalopoda > Octopoda > Octopodidae > Octopus > Octopus sinensis. Next base: position 55,122,235 of record NC_043008.1, read on the forward strand.
CTCTTTGCATTCCTAGTTGTTCTTGAATTGATTGGTGGGTTTAATTCTTCACCTGGTTTAGCACCATTAACCTTTTACTGAATTTTGAAGCAGTGGTAGTATACTTGTTGTTCTTGATGAATTGAATACTCTTACCCCTTTTACTCTTTTACTTGTTTCAGTCATTTGACTGCGGCCATGCTGGAGCACCACCTTTAACTCTTTAGTGTTTAAACTGGCCATATCTAGCCTCTCACACCTAACCTACATTGACATTCTAAAACTAAACAATCACATCATTGAAACCTCAAAGCTATAAGGTAATGCATGATTAATTCAAAACAATTTAAATAAGAAAGCATTACATTTAACAGAGTAACCTGAACACTAAAGGGTTAATCGAGCAACTCGACCCCGGGACTTATTCTTTGAAAAGCCCAGTACTTATTCTATCGGTCTCTTTTGCCAAACCGCTAAGTGACGGGGACATAAACACACCAGCATCGGTTGTCAAGCAATGCTAGGGGGACAAACACAGACACACAAACATACACGCACATATATATATACATATATACGACGGGCTTCTTTCAGTTTCCGTCTACCAAATCCACTCACAAGGCTTTGGTCGGCCCGAGGCTATAGTAGAAGACACTTGCCCAAGGTGCCACGCAGTGGGACTGAACCCAGAACCATGTGGTTGCTAAGCAAGCTACTTACCACACAGCCACTCCTGCGAATATGTGAACTTGGTTTTTACTTTATTATTAGTAGAGGATTAATGGCGGGGATGTGTGATGATGTTCTGAGGAAGACTCTGGGCACCAATGAAAATGAACTTGCTGGTCTGTTCCAGAGGACTTTCTGGTTGGGAACTATCATGGATAATTTCCAGATGTCTTTGGCCTGGCAGTGCTACCGGTTTGAGATAAACTCTACAGGCACAGATATGCTGATAGACGGGCTTGTTCGAGATGCACACAGTGACAAAACCATTCCACATGCACTTGTTTAGTGTCCGGGGATTACTGACTTGTGGGGTTATGTCAAATAGCTGCTGTCACATGTAGGATGGGTCCATCTATTGGCTGAGTCCCTAATGGTGATTATCCTGCCACCCTTCTCTAATCGGGTAGGTAAAGCAGTTTTCTTCTGCCTGGTGGCTATGGCAAAAGAGGTGTCTTGTGGATGAGGTTGAAATGCATGAGGACAGACACAGTCCTCTTTGATAGAGGTCTCATTGACTTCAGGTTTCACTTGAAAAGGAAATTGAAGGTGAAAAGGGAAGTGCTGTCTTTGAGTGAGTTTATTCAAAGGTGAGTGAAAGTTGCAAAAATGGCACCTGTGGATGGTACCTCTTTGAGTATAGACCTGTGAGTTGAAGGAAGGGAATTGGAGATGGCACTTGCCTTTGTTGTTCAGGGAGATCTTGGACAGTGGAGTTCCTTGAATATCCCTAGAGGTCATCCTGACTCAGGACTACATCTCCGTCACTCCCCCGCCACTGTTTTTAACCTTTGTATACTATGTATATTTCCCTTCCTTTTCATTGTATACCATATATACTGACTCTATTTTCTTTTTTATTGTTTATTTATTTCATTATATGCAAACCCCCACACTTTGTGTCTGTCTTTCTATTATCCCCCTCATCCATCACACTGGTGGCAATTACATGAAATCATTATTATTTTTATTAGAACAAATTCTTCATTTACATGTCTGATGTTCTTTGGTAGAATATGAAAACTACAATTTTTAATTTCCTCTCCAATCCTACAAATCTGAAGCTCTATTTCCTATGTTAAAAATAAAAATAGAAGAATTTATTTTAATATTGGGTTAGGTGGTAGAATTGTAGAAGCTGAGAGCAACAGATTAACTACCTTTCAGTGTTGTGTGCTGTAGTAGAGTTTGGAAAGCACCATAGCTCCATCATTTAATAAATATGCTTATTTGTATTTCAGTACATAATTTTATCCATCATCAAAACATTGTTTCAGACTAGCAGATTCATTAGAGCATCTGAAAAAAAATACCTTGTATTATCTGCTCCAGCTTTTGGTATTCATCATCATTATCATCGTTTAACGTCTGTTTCCCGTGCTAGCATGGGTTGGATGGTTCGACCAGGATCTGGGAAGCCAGGAGGCTGCACCAGGCTCCAGTCTGATGTGGCAGTGTTTCTACAGCTGGGTGCCCTTCCTAACGTCAACCACTCTGTGAGTGTTGTGGGTGCTTTTTACATGCCACCGGCACAGGTGCCAGGGGAGGCTGGCAGTGGCCATGATCGGTTGGTGCTTTTTATGTGCCACCAGCACAGAAGCCAGTCAAGGCGGTGCTGGTATCGGCCACGTTCGGATGGTGCTTTTTACGTACCACAGGCACAGGTATCACAACTACAATTTCTATTTGATATTTATTTTGATGTTGATGTACTTGACTCAATAGGCCTCCTTAAGCACAGCAGGGGTTTCCTCAAGCACAGCAGGTTTCTGAGATCAAATCCCACTGAGGGCCAACTTTGCACTTCATCCTTTTGGGGGTCTGTAAAATTAAGTATCAGTCAAGAACTGACTGGTCTCTAAAATAAAATACCAGTTAAGAGCTTTTATCTAACTGAGGTTAGGTGCAGGATCAGCCTTGTAAGGGAACTAAGGTATGTTGTGAGCAGACAGCACAGGGTGGCTTCTTTATTTATACATGTTTATTTGCTGCAGTCTTACACACTTGCATATGTGTAAGAATGTGTACATATGTCTGTCCATTTAAATATGAAAAGGCATGGCCTCAAACTACTGTTTATCTCCCACTACACTATACTACTCATGTTGCTGATAATTTGCATAATGGAAATATGTATTGAGTATTTATCACTCTTTTATATTTGTTGCTAAATCAGTGAATTAGCCCTCCATTCAGAATTGCTGGCCTTGTGCTTAAATCAGAAATCATTGTGTTAAATATTTTGATTATTTCTTTGAGTGTGTTCTATACCTGTATTTGTTTACTGTGTAACAACACTCTAGCACATGACAAGCTGAATAATATTTTACTTTCTTGTTCAATACTATCCTCCATTCACTTGTCTTGCGAGTACTTGGTGACTTCACCAATGCTGGTGCCATGATAAAAAGCACCCTGCAGACTCTGAGAAATGGTTGGTATTAGGAAAGGCATACAGTTATAGAAACCATGCCAAAGCAGACATTAGAGTTCAGTGCAACCCTCTGGCTTGTCTGTTCATGTCAAACTGTCCAACCCATGCCTGCATGGAAAAAAGGACATTACATGATGATGATAACGAGGATGATCAAAAGCAGTGGTTGACAGAAGCAGTAAAGTTCTGGAGAAGATACCTGGTAGTACCTAGCTTCAGCTCTTTATATTTTGAGTTCAAATCCTATGAGATCTCATCTTACCTTTCATCTTTTTTGGGTTGATAAAATAAGTACTAGTCAACTACTAAAGTCAATTCAATTGACCGCACTCTCTCCCTATCCTTAAAATTCCTGTTGTACTTAATATGAGAAATCTCTATTGTTAAGAAGTTCCATAGAATACAGCTGTGCTTCCTAACCTCTTCTTGGCCTCTTACCCTAAGGAAAGACTTGATTAACTTTCACACATCCTATGAAAGTAATATCCTATTCAAAGATGAAAAAAATCGATTTTCTAATAACTAATTTGTTTATTTATTCATTAGATTTAACCATATTCAGTACTGCTAAATAAAATTCTTGGTGTGTTTAGTGGAACAAGGTTATTTTCAGTTATTTTTAAATGTAAGTTAAAAATTATATTCTGGATAGGTATCTTCAGTTCGATTTACATACCTATCAAGGTCATGAATGTTGAGTAATGGCCAAAAAAATATAATCATGAGTATAAGCAGCCATAATGGGGCTTCTCTGAAGGGTCTTGGGAATAATGTTACTCAACAGGGAGTCTCTTCAAATCAAGCTGCTACTGGTCTGTATGTCTGCTACTAATGACACATTGTTTGTTCTTTCTCGAGCCATACCTGGCTTATAAGGGCCAGTTTCCCGGTTTCCTTGGCGTATAGGTTCCCCACCTGGACGGGACGTCGGTCCGTCGCAGGTGAGCTGCAAGATGCAGGAGGAAAGAGCGAGAGAAAGTTGTGGCGAAAGAGTCAGCAGAAGTTTGCCATTACCTTCTGCCGGAGCCACATGGAGGTGAAGTGTTTCGCTCATAAACACACACATCGCCTGGTCTGAGATTCAAACCCGCGATCCCTCGACCGCAGGTCCGCTGCTCTAACAACTAGGCCATGTGCCTCCGCGCTAATGACATGATCAGAATGTTGCAGGAAAGGATTACAAGACAGATTCTTTAAGCTGAATCAACCTGCAATAGACCTAGGAGTAGACCAAGAGTAAGATGTTTGGATAACGTTCATAGTCTCAGTTGGTCATGCTTGGTAATTCAGCCCAGAAGTGTTATGATGGTAGTTTCTGATAGGACCCTATGGAGGAAGTGCCTGAGGACTCTACCCTAACGGCCCTCTCTTGAACAGGGGGTAGTGAAAAGGAATGGATGGATGGATTTTAGTAACTTATTGACTTCCTTCTTAGTTGCACCACCTCAAATGCCATCTCACACATTCATAAGGTACAGGCACTCCAGATTGAGAACCCTTCAAATAAAGTATGATTTCTTAGCAATCTGAATTGTCTGATCTGGGTTTGAGAAAATTATAAAGCCTCAGAATTATTGTGCAATAGCCTTGTCTATTGATACAGTACCAGGATATGAATCACTGACCTTTCAGTCAAGTGTTGTTTTGTTTAGCCTAAAGCCAGCTGTAATTCAGTAAACATGACTAAAGGTGTCTCTACTGTGTTTTTTTTTCTCACAAAATCTAGTTCATAAAAGATATTGCAAAATATATGAGTGGCTTCATCATCATCATCGTCATCATCATTGTCGTCATCATCATCATCATCATCATTGTCGTCATCATCATCATCATCATCATTTAATGTCTGCTCTCCATGCTGGCATGGGTTGGATGGTTTCTTTGGTATGGAGCTGGCTAGCAGGGAGCTTCCAGACTCCAGCTGTCTGCTGTGGCATGGTTTCTATGGCCAGATACCCTTCATAACATCAACCACTTAACAAAATTTGCTGAGTGCTTTTTACGTGCCACCAGCATAATGCACTAAAGTGAAAATTTTTGCTAGAAACAGCCATGGCTGTCTGGCGAAGAAGTGTGATGAGAACCATTGTGGTTTGGAGGGGCAGGATTGTTTCCTCTGCAAGGACACTATTGGCTGGTATCCTCTACTACAGCCACCAGCTGTCCAATATGTCGGGAGTGAAATCTAGTAGGTGGAAACTGGAAGAAGTTTGTCATGTGTGTGACTGAGTGTGTATTTCCTTCATCTTGAAATGTGCACGCTGACTGTAAACAAAGCATTGCCATTCATACAAATGAGGTAATTGGTTTGCTATCCTCTGTGGAAGCATATCCTGGTTATTTGTCGTTCAATAGGCTAGGGAAATTATTACGTTGCTTGGAAACAGTTGAAGGTTGGTGATAGGAAGAGCATTTCCCTATAGACTTCAATGAAGTCTTATCTGATTCTCTGTGAAGATGGAAGAGTAGTCGCTAAACAGATTATGATAATGAACTATCATCATCATCATCATCATTTAGCGTCTGCTTTCCATGCTAGCATGGGTTGGATGATATGACTGAGGATTGGCGAACCAGATGGCTGCACCAGATTCTAATCTGATCTGGCAAAGTTTCTACAGCTGGCCTTTCCTAACGCCAACCACTCTGAGAGTGTAATGAGTGCTTTTATGTGTCACCAGCACGAGGGCCAGTCAAGCAGTACTGGCAACGGCCACGTTCAAGTGGTATTTTTTACGTGCCACCTGCACAGGAGCCACTCCAGTGGCACTGGCAATGACCTCGCTCGAATGTTTTTCACATGCCACCAGCACAAGTGCCAGGAAGGCGACACTGGTAACAATCATGTTTGAATGGTGCTTTTTATGTTCCACCAGCACGGAAGCTGCTCTGGCAGCGATCATGCTCTTAGCGTTCCACTGGCATGGGTGCCAATCATCGAATTTGTGAATTTGATTTGATTTCGATTTCACTTGTCTCAACCTGTATAAAAATCAGGCTGAGTAAAGAGTAAGCAATATTTTGAAACATGAAATTCACCACAATATATTTCAACAATGCGGAAATTTTATTCATCAAAGTAAGTACCATTACAATCGACAGGTTTTTGCCAGCGAGTTTGTCTATTCTGGTAACATGAAAATCTGGAGTTCTGTTCTATGCTGGCATGGGTTAGATGGTTTGACTGGAACTAGTGAGCTGGAGAGCTGCACCAGGCTCCAATATGCTTGGTTTCTATGGCTGGATTCCCTTCCCAAGGTCAACAACCCCAAGAGAGTAATGGGTGCCTTTTATGTGTAACCAACATGGGTGCCTTTTATGTGCCACTGGCACAGATGTCTTTTTGTGTCACTGACACTGTCCATAACTTCTATTTCACTTAGCTTGATGAGTCTTCTCAAGCACAGTGTGTATATATACATGTATGTGTGTGTGTGTATAATATTGGCTTCTAATCAAGGCACAGGGCCAGCAGTAATAGAGGAGGATTAAGTCGGTTACATCGACCTCAGTATTCAACTGAAGGGAAGGAAGGCAAGCTCGACCTTGGCAGAGATGTGTGTATACAATATCATAAGTGAAAAGGTTTATTTTTGCATATGTGTGTGTGTGTATACATATTTGTGTATATACATCCTTGTGCATGTATAACATGCATGTGCTTTCATGTATACATGTGTGTTCATGTATATAAACTTAGATATGTTTCGACCAAAGATTGGTCCAGGCCATGTCTAACTTAATACTCTTTTACTCTTTTTACTTGTTTCAGTCATTTGACTGCGGGCATGCTGGAGCACCGCCTTTTAGTTGAGCAAATCGACCCCAGAACTTTGGAAGCCTAGTACTTATTCTATTGGTCTCTTTTGCTGAACCGCTAAGTTACAGGGATGTAAACACACCACCGTCAGTTGTCAAGCGATGTTGGGGGGACAAACACTGACACACAAACACACACACATACATGCACATATTTATATATATATATATATATATATACGACAGGCTTCTTTTGGTTTCTGTCTGCCAAATCCACTCACAAGGTACCACGCAGTGGGAATGAACCCGGAACCATGTGGTTCGTAAGCAACCTACTTACCACACAGCCACTCCTGAGCCTATATATGTTTGTGTATTTAAATGTATTTATATATGCGTGTGTGTGTGTACATATGTATGTGTATACATGTGTGTGAATCTATACATTGGACATAAAATGTCCAGGAATGAAACTCACAATCTTGAAGATCAGGCATCTAACACTGCAACCACCAGCTTACATGCCTTCATATCCCCACCCCCACCCACCAAAAAAAAAACAACATGGCTCACTTCTCGTTTATTCAGTCGTTTATTTAATTTGATACTTAATAAGAGTTTTACTTCTGCAAACTGAAAATTTAAAGCATTGAATAAATGGGATTTTCTTTTCCTTTTTTTTTCTTTCTTCTATTTCTTCATTTGCTTTTTTTCTTCTCTGTGAAATAGCACAAATAGAATGTAGTCCTGAAAAGTAGTGTAACATAATCTGCTAGTCTCCCATTTATAGCAACTCTGGGTGATATCATGCGATTTGTTGATGGCAGAGATTTGGCTGCTATTTCTTGCAGGTTGAGTGATCACATAAAGGCTATCCCTTGTTCAGTATTTCAGTGGTTATATGGTTTGATTGTTCTCTCCCTAGTTTTTGCAACACACGCACACACACACACACACACACACACACCAGATGTGTGTGTGTATGTAGTTGTGTATATATGTGTGTGTATTTAGTATGTTTTGATAGGTATATATGTCAATTCATGTTTGTGTGTGTGTGTGTGCGCATATGTGTTTATATGTAATTCTGTTTGCGGGTGTTTGTGATTGTGCGTATATCTGTGTATGATGGTATTCTCTTCAGGCTGTGTATGTGTATCATCATCATTATTGTACAGTCATCTTTACCTTTGTATATACTCACGTAAAGCGACTGTTCCTTGCAGAGCTTGACCCCCTTCTTGCACCTATAATGGCTTTTTCTTAGTGTGAAATCTTAAATGGCTTTGAATCCTGAAAAGCATTTAAAGAGCTGATCACATATATTGCAACAGTATCCCATTTCTGTTACGGCTCCATTTTCTGCTTGTTTATCATGAATTTTCAAGTGCCACTTCAATCCTCTGCATGACTTACAGGTCTTTTAATGGACATGGCATTAAAACTGGTCACCTGGAATGAATATATGTATGTGTGTGTGTGTACGTATATATGTATATATATGACAACTCAGTACCGTCCATTGGATGGGGTTGGGCGTTTTGCTCGTATATATATATATATATATATATATATACGAGTTGTCAAACATTTAAACCAAATTTTCTCAAAACAACTTGTCCGACCATCCCATAGGCCTCCCCTTTGAGAAATACTTATTTAACCTAAATTTGAGACACCAGCAAAAGAAGAAATAAAGACAGACATTTTTCTATTCCAAAGAAAAATGATTTTATTCACACAAATATGCAACCGGAGAGTTTAAAGTCCCAGTAAGTACATTGCAACAGCTGATGTACTTGCACGTATAAATGCATGTTCCCACGGCTTTATTGATCGCATTCTCACCTGGAATCGATTTTTGTAATTTTTTCAAAACTTATACACACCCTGATACCGTCGTTATCTACATATCAAATTAGAGCGCAATCGGACGGAGGAAGCCCGAGATCCTAGAAGACACACACACAGACAGACAGACAGAACGGATTTTATATAATATATATATATATCATCATCATCATCATTGTTTAATGTCCGTCTCCCATACATGCATGGGTAGGATGGTTGACATGAGCCAGCCAGGTAGAAGACTGCCCCAGGCTACTGTGTCTGTTTTGGCAGGGTTTTTTATGGCTGGATACCCTTCCTAGCACCAACTACTCTGCAGAGTAGACTGAGTGATTTTTACGCAGTGCCAGCACTGGCAGGATCACCAAGTAACTTGCAAATGTATATACATATATATATCCTATCCTATTATAAATTTGAGTGAAGAACATAAAAGGCATCTCTCTCTGTTGTATGGATGGCTAATTCAAAAGCATGGGTTACTGTTGTTATTTTTGAAGATTGGTCCTTCATCATTTTATCCCACCAGCAAAGAAATACTGTAAGGAGAAGAGGATTCCAAAGTTTTACTTATCTTAGATAATGCTCCTGGCCACCCGCAAAACATCCTAGATTTTGACCCCAACATTACCATCGTATACCTCCCTCTGCAGCCAATGGATCAGGGAATAATTGCTATCTTCAAGTGTTACTATATGAAGCATACACTGTGGCAAGAAGTAGCTATGACTGATCCTGATGAGTCAATCACACTTTGTGACTTTTGGAAGAGATATAATATTTACAAAGCTGTACAAGAACATAGCAGCAGCATGAAATGATATACAGAGCATGGCTATGAATGGTGTATGGAAGAAGCTATGCCTGCAATTTGTGAATGATTCTAAAGGGTTTGATAATGTTGCCATCAACCGAACATTGGTGACTACGAGCAAAGAACTGGAAATGGATTTGGAGGAGGAGGATTTCACAGATTTATTTGAAAAAGACAAGCAATCCCTGATGAACGAGGATTTGATAGAGCTTCACGAGCAGCAAAATAAAGAAGAGGAAGTCAAACCCGAGCCATGCCACTTTACCATTAAGAAATTGCAGCAAGCATTTGCATATATTGAAAAAGGTCTTTCTTTGTTCAAGGATATGGATTCAAATGCCCAACACTTTTCCAAGATTATGGCGGGGGGCGGCTTGTCACGAAGCTTTTGCTCCTTATAGTGTAATCTTTGAGAGAAAGAAGACAATTCAAGGAACTCTCAACCGGTTTTTTTAAGCGCATCAAACAAGAACAGCCAGAATCAACTGTTGATGTTGATGATCTACAGCCATCTACATCCATGATGTAAACCACCAAATTGTATGTACGCATTGGTAAATTTAAAATAATTTAGTTTTTTTCACTATTGCAAAATAATAATGATTACTGAATTTATTTTTTAAGCTGAAAAAAGGCTTTTATTTCACCATGTCTTATTGCAAACCTCATTCATAAATAAAGCATCTGCGATGTACGGTAAACACCGCCAAATTGTATTCATAAATTTAGATTTTTTTTTTTTACTGTACTGTGTTAAAAAATAAAAACCGTTTGTTTGTAAGCTTAAAATAGGTTTTTATTAACCACAGTATTATTGAAAATGTATTCATAAATAAAGTATAGAACTGGGAATGGTTATTATTGGCTTAGTCTAGAGACAAGTAAACTCAGCCTAGCCTAGAGGCAAGTTAATCCAACTGGAACCAATTAACAATGTAGGGTGAGGTATGCCTGTATATTCATATATATATGGACAGGATCAAACTAGCTACTTGTATTCCACCCATGCTTTGCTTAAATTTTATTTCCCTATTCTATTTATTTATTTTGAGATCTATTAATACAGATATGTACAATAGTTAATTGAGTTTACCTCAAATAACCGGTTGCACTGCTATGACCTAAATGAGTTCATATTCATTTGCTATATGAACCTAATAATGTCTGTTGGTGAATTAATTTAATTATTTTATAGATTCTAGATAGGTGTGTTTAAAGCCATTATTCTATCCTACCCTTCCATCACACATACAATATATATATATATATATATATATATATATATATATATATATATATATATATATATATATATGTGAGGGAACCTGTTGATGAAATGGTGAAGAACGACCTTTGAACATTAGGCTTCACTGAGGCAATGACTAGTGACCGAGACTTTTGGAAAAATGCTGTACTTGAGAAGACCTGACAAACCAAGTGAGACCATAACCTATGCCAGGGGTGTAACCAGCCCACTTATGCATACCTTTCCTTCATTGGACACTAAACTCTGCTTGCGAAGACCTGTTGAGGCAACTGTAATTGAAATCAAAATCAAATTCGATGACTGGCATCCGGGAAACCCAGGAAAGTATGAGATAAAGTACTGAAGGTTGATCTCACGACACTGAGCCTTATGAAGGAGATACAAAGGACCAAGATATATGACACCTTGCTGTACTTAAGATGACCCACCCATCACTGCAGAATTGATATCTCAAACCACTTCAGTTAATGCTCCCTTCCCGGCTGAAGGGATTTTTGTCTTGTAAGTTACTTGGTGACCCTGTTGGTACAGGTGCCACGTAAAAAGCACCTGTGCTAGTTCCACATAAAGAGCACCTATGCCAGTGTCATGTAAAAAGCGCCCAGTACACTCTGTAAAGTGCTTCGTGTTAGGAAGGGCATCCAGCCATAGAAGCCAAACCAAAGCAGGCAACTGGAACCTGGTGCAGCTCTCCAGCCTGCCAGCTCTAGCCAAACTGTTCAACCCATGCCAACATGGTAAACAGACATTAAATGATGATAATGTACATATATATACATATTTATATATATATATATATAACTGGTATCAAAAAGTTCCCAGGGTAGTTATGTTTAGTAAAAAATACTTATTTACTTAAGTTTTAACATCATCTCTTTGTGCAGCAATACACAGGTCCCAGTGTTCCTGTTGCTTTTGGAATCTGGCCTGGAAGTTGTTTTCCATAAGTGAGTTGAAGACCTCCTGTGAGTTACTCTTAATCTCAACAATGGTGTTAAAACGGTGACCTTTGAGCTGCATTTTCATCTTGGGGAAGAGGTGGAAGTCACGAGTGAGCGGAGCTCAGTGACAAGATGTATTGTCATTGAGAAGAATCCAATCTTTAACGCTCCACAGATCTGGTTGCTTTCAACGGATATCCTTCCTCAAATGCTTCATAACATCATTGATTGTCTTCTTGCAATCCTCATGCACAGACTGCTGAATTTTCTCTACATTTCCAGGGGTGATGATTATGGCAGGTCTTCCATGGACATTCTTCTACTTTTGAAGCACCTGTGCCACTCAAAACATTATGTGCAACCCATTGCCTCATTGCTGTAAGCTTGCCGAAGAATGCTCAATGTCTCTGTAGCAGACTTCCCAAGTTTAATGCTGAATTTCACATTGGCCCTTTGTTCCAATTTCCTGTCCATGACAAAGATTGCAAACTACAGTATACATGTGATCGCAAAAACACAAATTTTACAACTTGTGAAATAAACACAGTGCTGTCACTTGGCACACTACTTCATGAAGGTCACTGCTAGCTCACACTGTGTGCTGCCATCTGTTAGTGCACTACAGAACTAGTCCGGGAATTTTTTGATAACACCTCATCTATATGTAATTATATATATATATATATATATATATATATATATAGGCGTAAGAGTGGCTGTGTGGTAAGTAGCTTGCTTACCAACCACATGGTTCCGGGTTCAGTCCCACTGCGTGGCACCTTAGGCAAGTATCTTCTACTATAGCCTCAGGCCGACCAAAGCCTTGTGAGTGGATTTGGTAGACGGAAACTGAAAAAAGCCTGTCGTATATATGTATGTATATATATATGTGTATGTGTGTGTATATGTTTGTGCGTCTGTGTTTGTCCCCCCCCCCAACATCGCTGACAGCCGATGCTGATGTGTTTACGCCTACGTAACTTAGTGGTTCGGCAAAAGAGATCGATAGAATAAGTACCAGGCTTACAAAGAATAAGTCCTGGGGTTGACTTGCTCGACTAATGGTGGTGCTCCAGAATGGCCACAGTCAAATGACTGAAACAAGTAAAAAAGTAATATATATATATATATATATATACACATACACACAATCATCATCATCATTTTAACGTCTGCTTTCCATACTGGCACAGATTGAATGATACGTGTATGTGTGTGACTGCTCAGTTTTTTCAATTCACAATAGTGTATAATTGGTATTCATTTTTTTATTATTCACCAATGAAATAATAAAAGCATAAAATGTTGTTGCATGCCCTGTTGATACGTGGATTCATATAGCAATGAAATTAGGGCAAGGCTTTTCACTGAATTTTATCTGGGTGGGGTGGGTTTTTTTTTTTTTTACCCCACACAATTTGTTCAACTCTTTCCTATCTTTATCACTTCTGTAATTCCTCAATGGATGTGTGTTTGTGTTTGTGTGGCACTCTTTATAATTAATTGGGCGTTAACATAATTATTCCAATATCATTATCATCAGACAGCTATCTCTCTGATAACAACAAGTTTAAATGCAATGTAGTGGTGAATTCATTTGCAGCAGTAAAACCATGAAAGACAAAAAAGGGGGGGGGGAGTGGGGTGGATGTAAAATGTTCTTTTCTACGATTGTTTTTTTAATTTCTTTATGTTCAGGAACCTAACCAGTTCTGTGGTTAATTATACTATTACTACGATGGCTCTCAGTTTTTCCCCCCATTTCTTCCATGTACCTCTCTCTCTCTCTCTCTTGTAGCTTGCCCTTCTAGAAATAAAATGACACATTCTAATATAAACCCCAATGTTTAATTTATTACTAATCATCCCATCCCATTAATTTAATTCTATATACTCATTACTCTCTCTTTTTACTCTTTTACTTGTTTCAGTCATTTGACTGCGGCCATGCTGGAGCACCGCCTTTAATCGAGCAACTCGACCCCAGGACTTGTTCTTTGGAAGCCCAGTACTTATTCTATCGGTCTCTTTTGCCGAACCGCTAAGTGACGGGGACATAAACACACCAACATCGGTTGTCAAGTAATGCTAGGGGGACAAACACAGACACACAAACATACACGTACACACACATATATATATATATATATACGACGGGCTTCTTTCAGTTTCCGTCTACCAAATCCACTCATAAGGCTTTGGTCGGCCCGAGGCTATAGTAGAAGACACTTGCCCAAGGTGCCACACAGTGGGACTGAAGCCGGAACCATGTGGTTGGTAAACAAGCTACTTACCACACAGCCACTCCTGCACCTATATATAGAATCAAACTTGAAATACTACTTTATAGTTTTTGGGTTTTTTTTTAAAGCATTATGTAATGTAAGTGTGTATGTGTTCAAGCAGAATAACAGTGAAGGAATCAAAGAACCATTTCCAAATTCATGACAAAGTTTATTAAGAAACAGGTAAAACCTTGCAGGTGTCCAGTAGTGTCCTTTTTTTAAGACAGTAAGATATCTGATCTGAGTGAATTTGCTTGCTAATTTTAACAGTTTGAGCAACCACGTAAGGTGTAGGCTTTCATGTCAGCTCATCTATTTAATGTATTTTATTTCTGAAGTCCTTCTCTCCTGTGTGTGCATAGGCTATCAACAAATTTTCTCCACTGTTCTTGTCTCTCGACTGTCTTCTCAGTTCCTTTCCAACTGTATCCCTGCTTTTTCACCCCTGCCTGAGTACCCCATCTTCATTAATTTTAGGGTATCCTTTCTTTGCCTCCTTTGCGGGTTCCAGGTCAGGGCCTGACATGTAAGTGTAATACTGGATGTTGGTTTCTTTCCAGATTTTGCTGCACTCTGTTATATGCTTCCCTACCGGAAAAGCCTCCCTTTCCAAGGGCTTGTTGCTTTTGAATTGTCACCAATGCTTCTAAAACTTTGCTTTATCCTAGACAGGGATATTGGCCCTATGCAAACCCATTTTTACCTCTGGAAAGAAGTGGTCCCTATAAGCCCAGCTTCTATCCTTTGACCTATCCAACTTGCACCTCTCTGGCATAGCTGTCAGGATCATTGAGGCACACAAGTAACCACACAGCAGCAAGGACATTGTGGTGGTATTTAGTATTTATTGAATGCAAATTTGAAGATTTAGCAATAAAAATCAGGCATTTAAAACAGTATTTAAATGTGTCAATAAACATACGTGCTTATGGCTGCATATATGCGTCGGTGCATGGTCAATCTTGACTAATTGATATTGAAAAACTGTATATAGCAGAAAAACTGTGGTATATTTTCAGCCAGTGTATTACATCATCATCATTATCATCATTCAAATTCACTCACAATCATTGGTTGGTCCAAATCTATAGTAGAAGACATTTGCTTAAGATTGAACAATTTGATTGAACCCAAAAAACCAAATGGATGCAAAGCGATCCTCTGGACCACTTCTTAAATATTCATTTTCCTGTAGCTTGCGGCCACATCCAGATAACTCTTTACCATCATTCTCTCTTCACCCAACTGGGGTGCCATGTACCTCCTCTACACCAAGATACCTGTTCCTGACCCTCTATTATACTTTAACCTCTCATCACCAGGCATAAAAGTCACCGTCCTCAATACCACACCTTCATCAGTTGAGGTAAAGTTATGTCATGAAAGTTAGATGGCGACCTCACTAGTGCCACATGAAAAGTACCCAGTACACTTGGTGAAGTGGTTGATGTTAGGAAGGGTATCCAGCTGTAGAAATCATGCCAAAGCAAACAATGGAACTTGGGACAGTCCTCTAGTTTATCAGCTCCTATTGAACGGTCCAGCTCATGCCAGCATTGAAAACTAGTGCTAAATAATGTTAAAAATTTGCTTCCCAACCACATGGTTCCTTGGGTAGGTGTCGTCTACTATAGCTTCAGGTTGACTAAAGCACACTGGACAAAATGCTTCGCAGCATTTCATCCATCTTTATCTTCTGAGTTCAAATTCCACCAAGGTCAACTTTGCCTCTCGTCCTTTCAGGGTTGGTAAAATAAGTACCAGGTGATCACTGGGGTTGATGTAATCAACTAGCCCTCTCCCCCAAGATTTCAGGCCCTGTGCCTAGAGTAGAAAGGATTATCATTATTATTATCATTAAGGTAGCAAGCTGGCAGAATCGTTAGCAATGCCCAGCAAAGTGCTTAGCAGTATCTCATTTGTCTTTACAGTGTGTGTTCAAATTCTGCTGAGGTTGACTTTGCCTTTCCTTTCAGGGTTGATAAATTAAGTATCAGTTATGCATTGGAATCAATGTAATCGAATATTCCCCCCCCCCCCCAATTTCAGGCCTTGAGACTGGTGGGAGAGATGGAGGAAAGTATTCTCAAACTGAAGACCTGGTCTGAATGCTTGCAACAAAGTTGTCTAAATTTACCTATGGACAAGGTGATGGATTAAGTCTACCAACTAATATATGTGTGTGTGTGTGTGTAAATATATATATATATATATATATATATATATATATATATATATATATATATATGAGAGAGTGAGACACAGACATATATGTGTGTGTGTGTATTATATATATATATTATATATATATATATATATATGAATGAGAAAGTGAAACACAGACATATATATGTGAAGCATGACTGTCACCACTA
Source organism: Octopus sinensis (assembly GCF_006345805.1). Lineage (NCBI taxonomy): Eukaryota > Metazoa > Mollusca > Cephalopoda > Octopoda > Octopodidae > Octopus > Octopus sinensis. Next base: position 55,138,666 of record NC_043008.1, read on the forward strand.
CTACATGAACCTGAAGATTGCATAATTTAATGCATGAAAGTACTAGTTCAATCAGAATGAACATTTAACATTCTATTATTTTATTTTATTATATTCTATTATCTTATATTATATTATAAGATCGTAAATAAAACGTGAAAATCAGACAAGGTTGGAATTCCTTTTATTAATATATATATATTATGTATAACACAGACATATATGTATATATATATATATATATATATATATATATATATATGTATTTGTGTAGTGGTGACTGTTTTTCTCTATAGCTCTGTGGCTAGGCTATTTTGTGTGTTCATGCATGTGTATGTTTATGTATAAAATGTCGGAAATAATAGTTAAAACATTTGTACCCGTGGCAACTTCCACGTCTTTCTCTTGATGTAACTTTATAGCAACACTTGACTTAAAATGACATTTCCATTCCTGTTTTTTTGCTCTTCTTTTTTTTGTTTTGTTTTTCCTTTTCACACATTTATTTATATTTATTGGGTGTATTTCTGTATCAATATCTTCTCTTTCTGTAAACTTTGAGGTAGTTTTAAAAGTTGTGTTATTGCAGCAGAAATAGGAAGTTAATGGTGTTGGTAATAAATGTTAATTGCTCTCTATACTGATGTCTACCACTTGTTTGATTACATTTTCCTTTTTGGATTTTGTTTTGGGGGTCTTTCATTTATGATTGATTGTAATGTCTCTTGGGAAAGGCATGAATACCAAAGGGTCGTATTTTTTTTCATTTTCTTATAAATCTGACATCTTAGTTGTAGAGAAGAAAAATAATAATAATAACAGTATAAAAAAATTATCGTTGCTGTTGTTGTTTAACCACAGGGAAAGGCGTGAATACCAGAGAATTGTATTTTTCTTTTCTTATAAATATGAGGTCTTAATTCAAGTAAAAAGAAACAAATAAGAACCGGTATGGCATTTTAGGTGCCAGCACGGCTGTGTGGTTAAGAAGTTTGCTTTGTGATCACGTGGTTTTGGGCCCAGTTCTACAGTACAGCATCTTGAGCAAGTGTCTTCTACAGTGGCCTTTGAGTGAATTTCGTAGATGATGGAAACTGTATGGAAGCCTGTCTTATGTGTGTGTATGTATCATTATCCTCATTAATCATCATCATCATCATTCAACATTCATTTTTCCATATATTGAACAGTTTGATGAGCTGGCAAGACAAAGGGCTACACCAAGATCCAGCTCTCTGTTTTGGCATGGTTTCTACTGCTGGATACCCTTCCTAATGCCAACCACTTTACAGAGTGTATTGGGTGTTTTATTACGTGGTGCCAATACAGTTGCTTTTTTACTGGCACCGGCATAGGTGTTCTTTACGTGGTGCTGGCATTGGTGCTTTTTGTGTGGTTCCAGCACTGGCAGTTTTTACATAGTGCCAGCATGGGTGCTATTTATTTATGTGTTGCTGACCTGGGTCCTTTTTATATGGCACCACTGAATGTTTGTGCATGTTTTGCATATAGACGAAGTGACACAAATACCCTGGTGTTAGAACCCGATATACATCATATGCTTCAGAATAAAGTGTCAAGTCAAGTACAGAACATAATATGAAATTAGATGGATGACAAAGAAGTATGAAGCTCATTTTATAATTCCCTGTTCCTCTGTCATCTATCTAATTTCATATACAAGGGGATGCTGAAAATTTCCTGGTGTTAAGGGTATCGTGGAAGGCCTGCCTGGAAGCCCAACCTTCTGAGTTCTTTTACAGGGCCTAGAAAAACTAAAGGAAAGGGGGATGTATTGAATAAAATCACAAATAACTGATCTTACTGTATTTTCTTTTACTCAAAACCTGAAGCTTTTCAGCAACCCTCATATGTGTGTTTGTAGAAATATAAATAAAAAAATCTTTGGTACAGAGGTATATATTTGGAAAAAATGAATAATAATTACTTATCTGATAATTATTTTGCACTTTTATGGTTAAATGATTACAAATTGCTTGATATTTACTAACCGATTTGTAAACAGCTAATCATTAAAGTGCAACATAATTATCAGGAAAGTCATTCTTATTCGTTTTTTTCCAAATATATATTCGTATATCCGTGTGTATATGTATGTCTTTGTGTTTGTTCCACCCACTGCTCAACAACCTGTAACTTTGTTTACATCCTTATAGAGACTCATAGAATAAGTGCTAGAATTTTAGAAAATTAAATACTAGGGTTGATTTATTGGGGTTAATGCAGAATTGCACCTGTCCTGGAAAAATGCACTTTTTGGGAAAAATTTTTTTCAGATTCCTCCATTTTAGATGTCGGAGATTACGAATATGCAAAAAACAAAAAGATTTTTAAAATTTGATCCTCCCCACTCCCCCAATTAAAAATTTTGATTTTGTTTAATTTAAAGAGGTTGTAGCAAATTGACAAACAATGTGCAAATCGAAATTAAATATTGGCAAAAAACATTAAAATGAAAAGAATTTGCGTTTTACTTGTGTTTGCCCTAAATAATCATATAACATTTTCACACACACGCACACACACCTACATGTTGAGGTATAGTGCCTATTCCATTGCATTTTTTTTTTCTGTCTCTGGTATTTTTTCTTCTTATAGAGAGAAAAAGGAATAATATGGGTGTGTCCTAACAATAAAATCTGTCATTCTTGGGTTAAAAACTAGCCAGGTACTCCCATAATTTTTGTTAAGGAATGTGTCCATTATCTTGCCCTTCTCATTACTTCTGGTACGACTATTGCTTATATAGCCACAATGAAAGTGTACGTGTCTGAAATCTTGAACTCTCTATACTACTTTCTCATCATAATTAGAAATTTTGGTTTGTTTTTGAGGCATACTTCTCTTATGGATGTAGCATGTCTAGCATTGTCATCATTTTTTGTATGTACCATTTTAGAAAATAAAGAAAGCATTCTTCTTCTTCTGGTTATTAAAGCAGCAAGTTGGCAGAATTGTTAGCACCCCTGATAAGATGCTTAGCAGCAGTTTGTCCATCTTTACATTCTGAGTTCAGATTTTGTCGAGGTCAACTTTGCCTTTCATTCTTCTGGGATTGATAAAACAAGTTTTATGTACAAGTTGAGCACTGAGGTTGATGTAGCTGACTTTCCCCACCCACCAGATTTCAGGCCTTTTGCCTATAATAAAAACAGTTATTATTATTATTATTATTAGCACGCCAGGCGAAATCCTTAGCAGTATTTCGTCTGTCTTTACGTTCTGAGTTCAAACTCTGTCGAGGTCGACTTTGCCTTTCGTCCTCGATAAATTAAGTACCAGTTGTACACTGGGGTCGATCTAATCGACTGGCCCTCTCCCCCCAAATTTCAGGCCTTGTGCATAGAGTAGAAAAGATTATTATTATTATTAAGACAGTATGCTGGCAGAATCATTAGCCTATTGGACAAAATACTTAGTGGTATCTTGTCTGTCTTTATGTTCCGAGTTCAAATTTTGTTGAGGTTAACTTTGCTTTTCATCCATTTGGGGGCAATTAAGTAAGTACCAGTCGCACACTGGAGGTGATGTACTAAACTAGGCTCTTCTTTATTCTCTTATATATGTCAATATGTGTGTGAGAGAGAGAGAGAGAGAGAGAGAGAGAGTGTGTGTGTGTGTGTGTGTGTGTGTGTGTGTGTGTGTATGCATGTGTGTGCTTGTCCCCTCACTGTTTGACAGCTAGTGTCGGTTTGTTTACATCCCTGTAACTCAGTGGTTCAGCAAAAGCAATTGATAGAGTAGTACTTTTTAAAGTACTAGACTTTAAAAAGTAAGTACTAGGTGGGATTTGTCCAACTAAACCCTTCGAGGTCTTGCTCCAGCTGCTGTTCAGTGACTGAAACAAGCAAAAGGTTAAAAGATAAAAGATGTGTACGTGTGACTGTTTATTTGTGGGTGAAAACTACACAGCGATGTCTAGTGTGGTATTTCTTTGTTTTCGCTTAGTTTCAACAAAGCACCAACACAACAAACACAGAATAATCATTCAAAATGTTAAATACTATCTGATTGTCTAGATTATGCCGTAAAATAAAGAGAGTGAAGTCTGCTGTTTGAAATTGGATCGCTTGACTTAAGTTTTATTCAAATGGATGTTTGGTAAGCAATAGTTTTTAGTCCGACCGCCTTCCCCTCCCATCCCCCCCCCCACACACACACGCGCGCGTGTGTATTTTTATGTTGGTACTTTCTTCTCTTACAGACATTCTGATAGTTTCTGTGCCAAACTAGAATCAATACCAACTTGTAATGCTAGTCCTAAAATTATACCGTTCCTTCACCATATGCACTTTATAGCTGCAATTAATCATTGCAATTTTAAATGTTCTTCCAATTTTTATAAGTTATTAATCTATATAATTATATATATAAATAACTATATATATATATATATATATATATATATATATAATTTTTTTTCTCTCTTTGTTTCTCTCTTTGTTTTTTTCTGTGTCCCTTTCTGTAGAAGAGCGTAGGCTCGAACCGTAAAAGACCTTTTTCAATTCCTCAGCGTTATACTAATACATCTGTTTGTTTTGTACACCACCTGTCTTCGTCATTTGTTTTTTTCGTGAACTCTCCCTACATACATATATATATATATATATATATATATATATATATATATATAATATATATATATATACAACTATATAATATCTAACTGTATGATATATAGAACAATTTAAAATTATAATTATATATCTATATAAGTATATAATATATATAATTATGTATTTAAAAGAAAAAAGTTTTCATTTTGATGCTGTTTTACATACTGTTTTGCTGGTTACAGTCATTGGATAATGGCCATGTTAGAGCAGGCCTTCCAGGGTCCTGGTCAATCATATTGATCCCTCAGTATTTATCCCTGTCTGGTAGTTATTTTATTGATCTCTGTTTCTTGAACCACTGAGTCGTGTAGCATAAAAAGACCTAACATGAAGTCAATACCTGGCTTAACTTATGTAAACATAGACAGGAAAGGACACACATGCATGAGTGTGCATTCACGCGTGCACATGCACACACACATCATTATCATCATTATCATTGTTTAACGTCCGCTTTCCATGCTAGCATGGGTTAGACGATTTGATTGAGGACTGGTGAACCAGATAGCTGCACCAGGCTCCAATCTGATCTGGCACAGTTTCTACATCTGGATGCCATTCCTAACGCCAACCACTCTGAGAGTGTAGTAGGTACTTTTATGTGCCACTGGCACGAGGGCCAGTCAGGCGGTACTGGTAATGGCCATGCTCAAATGTTTTTTATGTGCCACCTGCACAGGAGCCAGTCCAGCGGCACTGGCAACGACCTCACCCAAATGTTTTTTTCATATGCCACCGGCACAAGTGCCAGTAAGGTGATGCTGGTAATGACAACATATATACTTAGTGCATATGTGTGTGTATAATATACATCTGTATGTGTGTGTATATGCATGTATGTGTGTGTATGTATGCATGCATGTATGTATGTGTATACCTATGTATGTTGTGTGTGTGTGTGATATCCATGTGTGTATGTGGCTGCTGACCTGATCAGATAGTTAAAAAGTAGGCTTTGCAATTATAAATTTTCAGGTTCACTCTCACTTTATGGCATGATGAACAAGTGTGTTTTACCGCAGTCTCAGACCTAGCCATACCTTGTGAGTGAAACTTGAATGATGGAAACTGTGTGGAAGCCTGCGTTATACCTGTAATTTTAAAGGTCTAGCTGATCACATATTATGTCACCGAGTCACCTTGAGGATTATGTAACGGTTACACATGCCTGTGGAATACGCAGCCACTTATATTGGGATTCACTGAGCTGTCGTATTGATTGAAAAACTGGAATATTCTGTTGTACCAACAGACATCCATATTTTCATCTAATTAAGGCCTCTGGTGCAGTGTGGGTGCTGATGAGAAGGCTTCTACACAATCGCTTGACCTGCTAGTAATAGCAGCCAAACCTTCAAACTTCTCTATACATCATCATTGTTTTGGTATCCACTTTTCCATGTGTGCATGAGTCAAGCGGAATTTGTTGAGGGAGATTTTCAGTGACTGGGTGTCTTTCCTCTTGCCAATCATAAGCTCTTTCCAAGCAGGCTAATGTTTCCTCATGGCCAGACACGTTTGCAAAAGATAAGAAAACAAAGGACTCTGCTTATATGAGGGTTACAGTCAGTAACAACTATCATATGAGGTCAGAACTATGAGACATGAGCACGCACGCATACACATGACAAGGTGCAGGTGTGACTGTAGTAAGTTCATGTCCCAACATAATTTTGGATTCAATCCCACTGCATGGCACCACCTTGGGCAAGTATCTGCTATTATAGTCTTGGGCCATCCAAAGCCTTGTAAGTAGATTTGGTTGATGGAAACTGAAAGAAGCCCTAAGTATATAAATGTGTGTGCTACTTTGAACCTGAAACCATATGGTTGGGAAGTAAACTTCTTAACCATATAACCATGCCTGTCGTCTTAAGAACAGGTGACTCTGTGGGTAATTCATTAGGATATAATAACCCAAGAAAAAGGGGGAGGTGGTCATGTATGGAAGGCTGGTCAGAAAATAAAACAGATTCCTCAGCGAAAACTATAGCAGTATATTATCTTTGTTGTCTCTGTTGTTTAGCTTATGGTTGGTTTTATCTAGCAGGCATATGATCAGAAGCGTTTCCATCCACGGCCATCCCTTCTTTTTGTACAATAGGGACTACATGCCATTTCTATTGGGTTGAGTGACTGTATATGTAGAAGCTTCCTCATTGGCTTGCCATTGTACTTGATAGTGGGAGCTTCTCCAGCTTGGTCAATTAAATCTGATGAACTATTCAGTAATTTTTTTTTATCAATCTAACAACTGTTCCCTTTCCTGGAATGTCCCCTCTTTCTTTCTTCCCTTACCTTGTTTTATATGTACAGCTTGGTGAGATAGCAGAGAAAGAGAGAAATTGGGTAACCGAAGTGGTGGTGGGGGGAAGACAATTCTTTCTTTATCACTAGCCTTCCTTGCCTGAAGAAACAACTCTAAGCTAGCAAGCAGGATGTAAAGACTTCATACATACATCAAACAACAACTATCTAACAATCTGTTCATTCATTGTGACAAAATAAACCAATAAGCCTTGCCAGCAAAAATGTTCATGCGACATACCTACCTACCTTACACTCTATACATACACACCTACCTACATATGTATCTAATACATACATTTGTATGTACCTACATACAAACATACCTATATATATATATATATAGGGGTGGTGGTTTATGTACCTACCAACCTATATACATACATGCCTTCATACAAACATACATACTGTGTGCAGACACATCTGCAGATATATATATATATATATAATATATATATATATATATATTATATATATATATATATATATATATATGTGAAATAGAAAGATGAATAATCTTGTAGTAGATTAATCAAAAGTTTAACCGATACCTTAGTAGCAAAAATCACAGCAGTGAACAGCACGGTTGGAGGTACAACCATCTGGCGTAGCAACCGTGCGTTGGTGCGGATAATTGAAATTTAAACATTATTGGTGAATTGAAGAAATGGAGCTGAACGCAGATTGAACAGAAATCGTTTTATTTCATTCTACACGTGTTTCGAAAGGCACAAATTACCAAAATCCGATTGAATAATGGGACCATATTGTGTCTTTCTCTTCAGGAAGAAAAAAGGAAATCCGTTGGAAAAACAAAAACAGAACAGAGGCAGAGCAAAAAACAACAAATCGAACTGTGCTCCTAAGAGCCCATGGCGAAACTGTGTTTTTTGCTCTGCCTCTGTTCTGTTTTTGTTTTTCCAACGGATTTCCTTTTTTCTTCCTGAAGAGAAAGACACAATATGGTCCCATTATTCAATCGGATTTTGGTAATTTGTGCCTTTCGAAACACGTGTAGAATGAAATAAAACGATTTCTGTTCAATCTGCGTTCAGCTCCATTTCTTCAATTCACCAATAATGTTTATATATATATATATATATATATATATATATAATCAGTGTTGATATGTATGAAATGAGATGAGGAAAGAAGGTTTTTATAAAAGAAAGATAAAGGGCAACATATCCAGATGCTTGAAGAAGTGTCTTGTACAAAAATGGGGTTGTCAGATTGAGCTACAAGTAGCAAATTACACTATTTTCTTTTCACCACTGCATGGCACTAGCTTTTTGTGGGGTAGAAGGTAGCTGGGGAGTGGCTATGTTAAAATTTTAATCTTTTTAAGGTAAGACATACTGCTAACTGTCTTATTAAATTATACACCAAGTAAATTGTAAGTGACCCAAAAGCAATCCATATATATATATATATATATATATATATCAATAATAACAAATGGTAAAATTAATTAATTAAGAAGTAATCAATAATTTCACCAAGTAGAATTTGGCATGAAAAAAGGACCATTTCATGGTAAACTTAAGTAATACTTAATAATTAGGGTTCAGCAAAGATTTGGTAGGTGGTAAAGCAAATCTTTGCTGAACCCTAATTATAAAGTATATATATATATATATATATATATATAAGGTAAGTTAGATGCATAAAAACTATCTAAGGGATAGATGTATCCAGAGGCACTCCTGGTATGGTAATTGCCTCAGTGTGTATAATCTTTGTTATAAGGTATATGGTAGTGGGTAATTTAAAGGTAAACCGTAGTTTAATGTATATATAGGTGATAAGAAAATGGAGAAATAAATAACAATGAGACGTGGATCTTTGGTGTTATAAAGCCATTATTTAATTAAGTAAGCTGGGAGTATAATAGAGTAAGTTTACAGCTGTTTCCATATATCACGCTGGGGTAAATATGTATTTACCTCGTTACAATTGATATACATCATCAGAATGAAGAAAGCAAAGATAAACAAAAGGGAATAGAGAGAAAGAAAGTGTAAGTAAAAAGCAGGAAGAAGAAAATGTTCAATAATTTAATAATCTTGCATATTAGTTATTTTAAAAACTACAATACAAAGGACACCCTCTGAGGAATAACACCTACCAAAAAACAATCTAAAGGACCTACTATACAAACTGAAATTGCCAAAGGGAATTATTGTACACTCTGATAAAACCTGGAATTCATACATTTTGGATATTCACAACAACCAAGTTTCAGGTTCAATCCTAATGCACAGCACTTGGGGCAAATGTGTTTTCCTATTGCTCTAGGCTGACCGATGCCTTGTGAAACTATATAGAAGCCCTTCGTGTGTGTGTGTGAGTGAGTGAGTGTATACATGTATGTGAGTCTTTCTGTTTCTTTTACTGTTGGTTTGCATCCCTACCATTTAGCAGTTCAGTGTGATAATTAGAGGTCAATACGGATAGCACCAGACATAAATTAAATCAGTACCAGACATTAATTAAGTCCTGATGTCACTTTTACCAGCTAATCCTTACATGAAAATAAATTAGCATATTCCCATTTTAACGACTGAAAAACAACTAAAAATAAAATGAATGTGTGTGTGTGTGTGTTTAATTTATTAGCAACATGAAAATTTGGGGCTACTTTCTAAATCAGTCTTTATTTTAAAAAAAATTGTGCTACTTTTCATTAAATTGTTCTTGTAACTCTGTACAAACATTTTTTCTTTTTTTCTGCTTCAACCTGGTTTTCAAAATGAACTGTCAGAGATGTACAAGTTGTGTTAAAAGGATGTTGGTTTTTCAGTAGGGTCACCTACATCTAGGTTAACAGACATGATAGCATGGTGGCCATATTAGTGGTCAGTGTGATGGTTGTTGTCATTGTTGTGGTGGTGGTGGTTTAGTTCATCTCTGATCAAAAATATTCTAACTGTGAAACATTCTCGCCTTTTATTCAGAACCACATTTTTATGTATACTTCCCATTCTAAGGTGGTAGGCTGTGATTTGAGGGTGATTTAGCTGCTGCTTCTAGCAACTCAAGCAACCACACTATTGCTTGGGAACCACTGGTTTAAGTTTTAAGTAGTACCTGTGTCTTGAGGGCAAGTTTTGTAGAGAAGAATGACTTTGTTTTGATTTGATCCCATTAAGAAGATTGCTAGAGAAACTGTAAATTTGCCACGGATGAGGTTCATGATCATTGATGCCCATTAATTAAGTACTAGCGGCACCTATGAATATTTCACGGAATTAATGGTAAACCTACTGGGTTCATCATCATCATCATCATCGTTTAACGTCTGCTTTCCATGCTGGCATGGGTTGGATGGTTTGACTGAGAACTGGCAAGCCAGATGGCTGCACCGGGCTCCAATCTGATTTGGCAGAGTTTCTTTTGAAAACTTTATCCAAAAAACCTGAAAGCGTAGCCTGTGTTGTGTCTGTTTGGGAAGAGAGTTGCTTATCTGCTATTCATTGAAAAGTGAAAGAAATTGGAATGTGATGATTACTTAATGCACATATATATATACACTTTATATACTTTATGGCACAATTTTATTAACTTAATACTCTGCACTCATAAAATAAATATTCAGTCTTATTTTTCCATTTTCCCCATAAACAAAAAAAAATATCCTATACATATGATACAACCTTTAGTTAAATTGCATATATCTGTCAGGTAAATAAGTGTGAATATTTCACAGAATTGCACTTATGCACATGCATTAAGTGATAGTTGATATAAAAATGCTTTGTTCAATTAAAAAGAATAATACACTTTTTAGTATCTGATTACCATCACCATCATCAACTCTCTTTCTCCCTCCTCTCACTTCCTCCTCTCTCTCCCTCTCTCTGTTTCACTCTTCGCCTTATCTTCTTTTTCTCTCCTTTTTATTTCTCCTTTCTTTCCCTTCAGCTAATCATGTGAAAGTGTTCCAGTTACATTCCCTCTACCTCATGTCATGGGCGCTTCTGTCTCCCACTTTTTCTCTAATCACGTGAAAGTGTTATGGATGGGCTAAGTAACACAGTGACAAGCAGAATTATTATAAGATACCCCACGAAGAGAAAAAGAACAGCATGTTCTTTTAACCTCCATTTCTTGATAGTATCTATTTGCAGTTGGGTGCTCTGAGTAATTGCACAATCTACATAGGATTAACAAGAGAAGCTTCAACTGACAGCTGTCTTAGACAAATATGAAAATAATCCATCCACAAGCTATGAGACTCTGATAATAAAAACAACAACAAATTGAAATGCAGTAACATTTGGTTGCATCGTTTACTTTTTAATGGTATGTTTCTGATGCCATCTGTTCCCTACTGTAAAAATCCTTGTTAAATATGCACAGGTTGGTGGTAGTGGCAGTAGTGATGGTGAAGTAGATTTGATACTACTTTTTAAATTTGTTAACGAGTCTGTTATTGATCACTGCTTTTTATTTATGCGTATTTTCAATGGTTTTTCTTGTGTTTTTGTTTTTTTTTATGAGTATTATTCTTTTATTCTCTTGCTTGTTTCAACCATTTGATTGCAGCCATGCTGGAGTACTCACTGCCTTGGAGGGTTTAATCAAATAAATTGACTCCAGTATCTATTTTAACCCTTTAGCATTTAAACCGGCCATATCCGGCCAAAAGTATTCTGCCTATTTTATGCTCAAACTGGCCAGATCTGGTCTCTCATACCAGCCCTACAATATCGTTTTAAAAATTAACAGCTACCTCATCAAAATCTCATAGCACCAAGATAATGCTTGATTAGTTCAAGGCAACGCGGATAAAAAAGGACTAATTTGGGCAGAATAATGTGAACACTAAAGGGTTAAAGCTGGTAATTACTCTGTTAGTCTCTGTTTGCCAGATGGCTAAGTTAAGAGGATATAAAGAAACCAATCCAAACTGTCGAGCTGTGAGAGTCAAAGATAAACATGCACAGACATATGCGCACTTAATCCAGCGAGTAAAGTATTGAAAATAACCGTTAACTGATATGGATGTATAAACGCCCTCGGGCAATCAGCATGGCACTAGTACACATGCTCATGCAAGCATTAGCAAAAATGTGAGCATAGGCGCAGGAGTGGCTGTGTGGTAAGTAGCTTGCTTACCAACCACATGGTTCCGGGTTCAGTCCCACTGCATGGCATCTTGGGCAAGTGTCTTCTGCTATAGCCCTGGGCCGACCAAAGCCTTGTGAGTGGATTTGGTAGATGGAAACTGAAAGAAGCCCGTCGTATATATGTATATATATATATATGCGTGTTTGTGTGTCTGTGTTTGTCCCCCTAGCATTGCTTGACAACCGATGCTGGTGTGTTTACATCCCCGTCACTTAGCGGTTCGGCAAAAGAGACCGATAGAATTAGTACTGGGATTACAAAGAATAAGTCCCGGGGTCGGTTTGCTCGACTAAAGGCGGTGCTCCAGCATGGCCACAGTCAAATGGCTGAAACAAGTAAAAAAGTAAAACGAGTAAAGAGTATATGCACATGGGAGGTTAGGCACACTCATAATTACAAAGCGAGTTAGATATTTAATAGGTGTTTAGAAGAATGGGGAGGTTTGAAGTAAATTTAAGTCATCCATACCTTAAAATAAAATAAAATAAAATTATACTAAGTTAACGGTCACTCAAAATTTATTCTCACAGCATTGTGCAAAAGTACATTTATATATGTGTAGGTATCTCGATAGTCTTTCAGAAATTCTATTAATATCTAGCGAGCTGGCTGAATCGTTAGCATGCCGGGCAAAATGCTTAGCAGTATTTCGTCTGCCGCTACGTTCTTAGTTCAAATTCCGCCGAGGTCGACTTTGCCTTTCATCCTTTCAGGGTCGATTAAATAAGTACCAGTTACGCACTGGGGTCAATGTAATCGGCTTAATCCGTTTGTCTGTCCTTGATTGTCCTCTCTGTGTGTAGCCCCTTGTGGGCAGTAAAGAAATAGGTATTTCATTTGCTGCTACGTTCTGAGTTCAAATTCCGCCGAGATCGACTTTGCCTTTCATCCTTTCAGGATCGATTAAATAAGTACCAGTTACGCACTGGGGTCGATGTAATCGGCTTAATCCGTTTGTCTGTCCTTGTTTGTCCTCTCTGTGTGTAGTCCCTTGTGGGTAGTAAAGAAATAGGTATTTCATCTGCCGCTACGTTCTGAGTTCAAATTCCGCCGAGGTCGACTTTGCCTTTCATCCTTTCGGGGTCGATTAAATAAGTACCAGTTACGCACTGGGGTTGATATAATCGACTTAATCTGTTTGTCTGTCCTTGCTTGTCCTCTCTGTGTTTAGCCCCTTGTGGGTAGTAAAGAAATAGTTATTTCACCTGTGTGTATGTTTTATAAAGGTAATGCTCCAGCATGGCCGCAGTCAAATGACTGGAACAAGCAATAAGAAAGTAAAGAGTATTAGTCCACAGAATAGAGAGGGATTCCTCGGAGCAGAGACGACATCTCCTGGAAATTGCGCTGTATGGTTTTGTGTGTGTGTGTGTGTGTGTAATGTGTGGTTTCTTCCTGCTGATTTTATTCCCGAGCCATTTTGAACACCCAAGAGTTGACTCTGCAAGATTACATCTTGAATTGTGTTGGCTGCAGAGATAACAACTTAACTGTGTCGCCATTGAATTTTACATGCTTTTCTGATGACTATTTGTTCTGATAAATTACATTATCACAAAATACTATCTAGATCATGCTGTAAAACTGAACAACAAATACCAAAAATCCTTCATCTTTTTCTATTCAAAGGATTTTAAACCAATATTCACGTTTTTATTTATAGCTTTATTTGCTTTGAAATTCACTGTTCTTATAAAAGAGTGTGTGTGAGTGTGTGAGAGAGAAAGAGAAAGGCAAAAGGTTTACTTCCACACAAGTAGGAATATAAGAGAATTGGTTTTGGAGTTGAAAATGCATTTGAGTTTTAAATCAAATTCTAGTTGTTTTTTTTTTTTTTATTTAAGACTTTTACAAATTTATCAAAATTCTATACTGGTTCCTGCAATTTTCTTTTGTTGTTTTGTTTTACAGTGGCAAATAAAAAGCAAGATAAAAGTTTTAAAGTATATGAATGCACAGGAAAAAACTTCTGTAATAATAAAGCATACTAAAAAAAAAAAAAGGAAAGCACTTTATGAAATTTAAAGTATTCAGCAAGTTTCATAGCAGTTCAGTTGTTCAATAGATTTCAAAGCAATAAGTTATATTGGTTTTGACTTTTGGCACAAGACCAGCGATTTCAAGAGAGGGGGCTAGTTGCTTACATTTGACTCTAGTATTCAACCGGTACTTATTTATCAACCCCAAGAATGAAAGGTAAAGTTGACCTCAGCAGAATTTGAACTCAGAATGTAAAAAAAAAAAACAGACAAAATGCCTAGTGGCGTTTTGCCTGGCACAGTAACAATTCTGCCAGATCGCCACCTTGGTTTCAAATATTGGCCCAACACCAGCAATTATGGGAGAGGAATTAGTTGATTACATCAACCCCAGTGCTCAACTGATACTTATTTCTATTGACCCCTGAAGGATGAAAGACAAAGTCAACCTCAATAGCATTTGAGCCCAGAACAAAAAGACAGATGAAATACCTATTTCTTTACTACCCACAAGGGGCTAAACAAAGAGAGGACAAACAAGGACAGACAAACGGATTGTCGGTTATATCGACCCCAGTGTGTAACTGGTACTTATTTAATCAACCCCAAAAGGATGAAAGGCAAAGTCGACCTCAGTGGAATTTGAACTCTGAACAAAAAGACAGATAAAATATCACTAAGCATTTTGTCTGGTGTGCTAATGATTCTGCCAGATTAGAGCAGTTAGTCATGTTAGCCTTTAGATATGATGAAACTTCTAAAAACTTTAAAAAACTATCTACAAGTTCTATCACATTGCGTGAAGGAGAATTATTTGTTGTTTGCTCTACTGGTGGAAACTTGAATTGTGTTTGAAACTAATATTTCTTTGTATATATTTATATATATATATATATATAATATAAGATTTTAAGACAAAAGATCAAGTCCTGATTAGTTACTTACTCAATAACATCACTTGTATTGTTCACCTGTGACCTTGCTGGTTGACCATCTGAGGTATTTGTTTATCAAATGTCTTGGTCACTTGTTTTGTCCATTTGTAGTCCAGTGCTCTGATTGGTTGATTCTCAGTGGACTGAGTCACTTGTTTCTTTTCTGACTGTCATTCAGTGTTCCATTTGGTTGGTTACCTTAAGATGTCACTCGTTTTTCTGATGTCATGGTTAGCTGAATGTTTAATAGCACTTCTTGTTTTTATTTTTCTCTCTTGAGGGTCTAGGTTTTGACCAAAAATGAAATCCAATTAGCCAATCTTAGGGTGACATCAGCAAATACTGTTGATAATTTCACACTGCTTTGAAGTTAAAGTTTAGAATCCTGGAGGAAACCTGTTACCTCAATTTTTGGTTTACCTTTATTATTTTGCTATGAAACTTTTTCCTGTGCATTCACTTTCTTTTAAACATTAATCTTTTTTTTTATTTTCCACAATTTGTTTTAAAAACTTAACATGCATTTTCAACCCCAAAACTCTCTCTCTCTCTTTCTCTCTCTCTCTCTCTCTCTCTCTCTTTATATATGTATGTGTGTATATATATATATATATTGGTAAGAGGCTTGTTTCCCACCCTCATAGTTCTGGGTTCAGTCCCACTGCATGACACCTTGGGCAAGTGTCTTCTACTATAGCCTCGAGCCATCCGAAGTCTTGTGAGTGGATTTGGTAGACGGAAACTGAAAGAAGCCTGTCATATATATATATATATGTGTGTGTATGTGTGTTTGTGTTTGTCTCTTGCCTATTGCTTGACAACCGGTGTTGGTGTGTTCATGTCCCTGTAACTTAGCGGTTTGGCGAAAGAAACCAAAAGAATAAGTACTAAGCTTACAAAGAGTAAGTCCTGGGGGTCGATTTCTTCAACTAAAGGTGGCGCTCCAGCATGGCCACAGTCAAATGACTGAAAGAAGTAAAATAAAAGAATATATATATATTTGCACATACATAAATGATGATACTTGCCCAAGGTACTCTGCAGTGGGACCAAGCCCAAGTCTATGTGATTGGGAAGTAACCCTACATAATAAGAACTGTTTATTATGTAGGTACAAGGCCTGAAATTTTGGGTACAGGGATTAATTGGTTATAGTGACTGGTATTTTATATCATCAATGTTGGAAGCTGATTTTGGCAGGATCTGAACTCAGATTGTAAGGAACCTTAACAAACATCACAAGGCATTTTGATTTGCACCCTAATGATTTCATTTATTCACTGCCCTATATAACAACTGTTTTTGATGAACTGAAATTTCAGTAGTTGTCATTGATATCACCCCACCAACCCTATCATGTGACTGGCCCTTTATTTTATCAGCCCCAGAAGGATAGAAGGCAAAGTTGACCTCAATCGGATTTGAACTCATAAAAATATATAAAGAGCCTGAACAAACAATGCAAGGTATTTCGTCCAACATTGTATCGATTCGGTCACTCCATCTTTTACTGATGTAAAAAGAAACCACCGTGTGTTTCATTATTGCTTGATTCTTCCATATGTGTTGTTGTTTTCTTTCTTTTTGTTGTTTGAGACAGCATTCACCCGGGGTCGGTTGAGCTGGCTTCATTCATCCTCAATGCTGCATCTCTCACAAACGCCGACCAGGCCTGGTGGTTTGAGGCTAACAATCGTGTGATCTCCAACCACTCATTATTCCAGCAGCGAACGCCATAGACATGGGGGTTTAGGTTGGGTTCCAGATCAGCCTTGACTGTCATCAGCCAGGTTTTTCATTGTCCACCACATTGCTTTCGCCAACCCTGAAGAGGAGCTGGGGCAATTGCTTTGTAGATGAATTCTCCTAGTTGACGACGCAGGGCATGACCCAGCCAACGTTGTTGTTAAGTTTTATTAAGCAATGCACTGGGTTAAATATGGCTGAATCTTCTTTTACTATTGATAAAACACTTTATATTTCCTTTATCAGAGAAACCATCTTTGTAGACAATAAGATATTTTGTATTTCCTCCACCAGGGTAGTAATTTATATTGACTGTCTTGCTTCAGGTATCATTTTCTTGAAAACACTTTGTTGTTATTTTAAGGCTGTAATATTGTTTTCTATTCAGTTCCTGTCTAATGGTATATTTGTTTATTCTTTATACCAGTAGTAGTGATGGTGATGGTCATGTTTCTATTGTTCTTTTTGATCATAATAGCATATGATGTGTTGTGTATATAACAAAGTAGAAGGAAAAACATGTCAAACCATTGGTAGGGGAAGATAAAGAAGCAGTGGGTTTAGATAGCCAGATATGTATGTGTGTGCAATATTTGATATTAATAGTGACAGTTTACCTATGGTAGCAAAAGTATATTTCAAACTTACCCATCATAAAATGGGTAACGTTCTGGTTATTATTATGATAATTAAAGTTAATTTGTAACTTTATTATAATAAATATGCACTCCACTACGTGTATTTTATATAGCATGGAATTTTGGCAATTTAAATTTAATGTTGCAGTGAATCTAACGGTTTTTGTGTGTTTCTTAAATGGCTTATAAACACCTTCCACGCTGCAATTGTTTTTGTTCCAGCACACAATCTCAGATCAGGTTACTTGCTATGCAAGTACATCCCCATGATATAATACTGTACACATACACACACAGGTACAACACCCACTTTTTCCAGATACTGATTATTTAGAACATCTTATCCACGCTTATCTCTCTCTCTGTCTCTCTCTATCTTTCTCTCTCTCTGTATAATATATATATATATATATTAGTTTGACATATTTCTATAGATGCAGGACTTGGACATGTTGCATCTTAGAGTGACTGGGTGTTTTGAAAGCAATAGTACACTCAGTGACTCAAGGATACGACATAAATCATATATAATTTATGATATACTTTAAAGGCCTAGCACATAATGGCATCCCATATGTATACATTAAACTCTTGTACTTCAATATTGCACAGTCAACCATGTATGATGCTGTATGTATTTAGGAATCAATTGCATATACATGTATATACATGTATTTGCTATGTGTATACTACTAAGTATGCTGCTGAGATGCCCTTTAGTCATGACTGACCGTGGGATTGCACCTAGAAAGTTACCCTCGCAGGCACAAGTCCGGGCAAGGTTGTTTATGGAAGACCAGCAGTCGCCCATGCATACCGGCCTCCCATCTCCACACCACCAGTGTTATCCAAGAGAAAGGCAACGACCGATACAGCTTGCCACCTGTGATGTTGCAACTCATTTCTATAGCTGAGTGAACTGGAGCAACGTGAAATAAAGTGTCTTGCTCAAGAACACAACACGCAGTCCGGTCTGGGATTTGAACTCACTACCTCATGATCGTAAGCTCGACGCTCTAATCACTGAGTATAGTAGTAATCTAAACACTATACTTGAAGCTGACTGGATGATGATAAACTCAACCCTAACAATTGTACATCTAAATGTACTCACAAGATATGCTATATATATATATATATAAGTAAATAAATGGAGTTGAACACAGATGCTATTCAAATTCTTTTACTTTCGACATATGTTTCGAAGACAACATTGGTTTTATTCCAAAGGAATAAATGATGTAAAATGCAACCTTCTCATCAGGAAAGAAAGAGAGCCTATTTCAACAACAAGACATTATAACAATTTTGATGACTGCATAAATGATAAACAGAATGTTATTAAGTATTTTAAAAAAACCGTTAGTAGATTCAACATCAAAAGCAGATACTAGAAAGAGAAGGGGTAATGAAATAATAAGTAGAGAACAAATAAAGAGGGATATATTGGTTGAAAAAATGTTCAAAGGCTTGGAAGTAGATTCTCTATTGAAGTAAAGTGCAAGTTAAACTAACTGTTTAAACTATAAAGACTGGTAAAATCACTTATATGAGCTAACGGTATGTTTCTGCCAGTGCTTACATTTGTAAGATGGCTCTATAAGTGTGGTAACAAGGTGATTCTTAGAGAAGAGAATGTGTATATATATATAATCAAAATAAGCAACAAGAATAACTTTGGTAATTTGGTATGATCGTTTCATACTACATCATTTTATTAAATGTTGTAAGTATTACAACAGATTTAAAATGCTGAGTACTCATCAGCCAATTATAGAGGTTTTCCATTAATACAAAGATTTTCGTATCAAGTGGCAACATTATAGAGAAGGTAGATATATAGACAAAGATGTGGATTTAAATTTTAAGAACATTTGAGGTAGTGGAGCCTATCAACTGACTGACTAAGATTTGGTTGTTCCAGGCCACTGTAAGGTTCTGAGAGGGAAGAATAAGTGGAAGGAAACAATAAAGATTTTCTAATTATAGAAATGGGGTAAAAGGGGGTTTCAGAGCTCCATTTAAGGAATTTATGTGGAAGACAGCATTGTCACTGCTATTTATATATATATATAGGTACCACTCGGGTACCACTCGACAACTGCGTGCGTCCACCGATTATCGGTGAGCCGGGCGACGTGTCCAGCCCATCTATACTTGGTACCCACGTGAGCGGAAAAGACCACCCAGAAGATCTCCACGACGGTAGAGTGACGATTTCAAGAGGATGATTGGGATCACGTGGATGAGAAAGGCGCGATCCAGAGAGGAGTGGACAGCGTGCTGTGACAAGCGGTGTCAAATGGACGCCTGACGGACTGGTCGGTCAAAGTGATCAAGTGATATATATATATATATATATGTATATGCATGTGTGTGTATATTACTGTTGCTTTTCTTCAAATGAGTGTCACTGTCAGGTGGTGGTGTTCTATGTTTCGAATCTTTTATAAAAGCACATCTGATCTGATCATGGAGGTATATTACCTTTACTTGGAAACAGGTGAGAGTTGGTGTCAGGAAGGATATCCAGCTGTAGAAAATCCACCTCAATAAATTCTGTGTCCAACCCATGTAAGCATGGAAATGTGGACATTAAAATGATGATGATGATTAACTACATCATGACATTTATTTTGTAAAACAATGTTGCTAAGTTTATTTCTTAATTAATGTTTTCAGCACAGTGCAGTTTAGTCTCCATGCTACTTTCCTGATAATTCAGGAATTTGATCCGATGAAATATGGAATTAGGCTATTTCTGTATATGTTGTTCATCTTACAGTGAATGAGAGAGGGGGAGAAGAAAGTTGGTCTCAATTGAAATGATAAAAATGAAATGTTAAACTTAATCTTTCAAACCAACAACAGATGATTTAGGAGATTTTTCTGTTGAAGGACAAACTTTCTAGTTTTGGTTGTTCTGTGTGTCTCTTCTCATCGTCTTCCTCTTCTTTCTTCTATTCTCCTTTGCTTTCTTTTTTGTCACCTCTTTCTTCTTTCCTTCCTCCTCCTCCTCCTCCTTCTTGTTCTTCTTTCACCAGCAGTAGTTCGTCTGTGTCTCTCTGGTGAAATGTTTCATGTTTGTGCGAATTGATTGCTACCAGGAAATGTCAATTTTTCTTTGTTTAACCAGTATGCTGTTTTTTTTTTTTTCCTCTCTGCATAGGAGCCAGTGTGTTATGAGCTTGTCAGTGTGTTTAGACATATATGTATGTAAATACATTATCATTTATCCTCAGAGAAAATATATTACTGAAAAGTCTAAAAACCAGCAAGAAACTCTTAGTAGTGAAGTTCACTGTGTTGAAATCTTCCAACTTTGTTCTATTGATGCAATCACTCTTCTGCCTTATTCACTTATAATAGATCTGCAAGTTTGTCCACTGTCGCACTAATGAGAAGAGATTATGTTGAAATAGGAGAGTAAATGATTGAGTGAGTGAGTGAATGGCAGAAAGAGAAGTAAAATGAACGCAAGTAAAAGGATGAGGGTTTTTATCACATTACTCCTAACACAGCAGGAAAGGGTGAGTGAGGGTAAGAAGAGTGGCTAGAGTAAGAAGTATTAACAGTGGTTAGTGGAGCAGATATTTTGATCAAACTGAAAGAGTACATTTTTGGCTGTAATGATTTACTACAATGTTATAGGTACTATATTATGTCGTTCAGTTTTAAAAGGAGGTGTAATAAAACATTTGTGGTAAAATAGGCTATAAAAATGTGTGTGTGTATTAATGTATGTACTCTTTCTTCAAGTAGCCACAACCAAGACCGTGTGTGTGTGTGTACATATGCATGCAACTGTAGCAGTCAGTATATTATTTAATATATATATATATATATATTACGTGATCTCGTGACCGACCAGACCATCAGAAGTTGCTACACATCGCTGGTCACAATGCGTTCTCATTGTTTTAGCCTTCGAATGACGCCACTCTGCTGGCTAAGCGAGCAGGCCAACAGAAGAAAGAGTGGTGAAAGAGTACAGCAGGGATCACCACCCCCTGCTGGAGCCTCGTGGAGCTTTTAGGTGTTTTCGCTCAATAAACACACGCAACACCTGGTCTGAGAATCGAAACCACGATCCTATGACCGCGAGTCCGCTGCCCTAACCACTGGGCCATTGCACCTCCATATATATATACAATATTAGGCTGAAAACTATATTAAATCAATAAAAGGGGCAATTTTCACAATAGAATCCCTTTATCTCTTTATATATATATATATTCCCTTTTAAGACCATGTCTTCTCTGACAGGTAGGCCTCTTGATCATGATGGATTTCTGCATTATTTGGGGCAATGTCTTGATAAACAAAGTTTTTGTTTTTTTTTCCATTTGGTGCATAGATGTAAAGATTTTTCTTAGCTTGCTGCTGATACTTTTGGAGCGTCTTTCAATTCTGTTGCCCTCATGAAATTTTTTGTGAGTGACATACACATACAGAGAAACAGTGAGAGATAGTGTGGTATATATATTAGGTCGTCAAGTATTTTTGAATCGAATTGAAACATGTGATGAGAAATGGATCCAATACAACAACCTTAAATGTTCACCATAATATTTAGACAAAGATGAGCCACCAAAACACAGTCCAAAAAGCAAAATTCATCAAAAGAAGCTGATGGCATGTGTTTTGTTGTCTGGCACAGGTGTGATCCTTTATGATTTCATTAAATCTGGCTCATCAATCACAGCCAAATTTTACTACAGTTAGCTGGACCAAATGATTTAGAAACTTACTAAAAAACAGCCTAGATTAGTCAGAAGATGCACTCCTATTTTATTGCAAGACAATGCCAGACCACACATTGCAAAAATGACATTGGCGAAACTACAGGAGTTGGAGTTGGAAGTTCTCCATCATCCACCATACTTACCTGATCTTGCCACCACTGACTACCACTTCTTTCAGAATTTGGATAACTTTTTGATAAGAAAAAAGTTTAATTTTGACAAAACTGTAAAACAGGCCTTCAAAGATTTTATTGACTCTAGATTGCCAGGCCTTTTACAGTTCTGGGCTGGACAAGCTACTGTTGAAATGGCAAAAGTGTATTGACAATAGGGGTGTATACTTTGATGAATAAAACTATTCCTTGTATTTATAAAACATTAGCAAACAATTTTTTTCTTTTCTATAAATTTCATACTTGACAACCTAATATATAGATAGAGGGGGAAAGTTACCAATGAGAAAAGCATAAAAGACAGACATACAGGCAGATAGAGAGAGGGATCTTTTCTGCTGTTACAGTTTTTGAAATTTTAAGATTAAGTGAAAATTTTCAAATTTGATGTATTGATATAATTTTTTCATGCTGAATCCAATTTTGTGATTCATTTATTCTAGAAAAACTTCAGAAAAATATTACAGAAGTTTAAAATATCATCATTATTACCCAATCAGAAAACAGGATTTGGAAGCTTGCATTTTCTGCGTGATAGTTGTCTATCACGAAACAAAAGCAAAAACATTATGACAACACAGTTTTAAATAAGATGAGAGCAAAACATAACAATGATGAAAGTTGTAAGAAGTTTTATTAAGTTTTAATGATTATTCATTAAGCTCTTGATATTGCATTAAATGTCATATCAAGAGAGAGATAGAGCAGCATATCAAGAGAGAGAGAGAGATAGAGCAGCATGCAAGAGAGATACTTATATAGACAAAGAGTAACATAGAATCTGGCAAATATATAGAGAGAGGGGAAAAGTGTAAAAGAAAGAGAAAGCCAGGTAGATTTAGCAATCTAAAAGTTGAGTTATTTTTTGTAGGAAATCATATTTTTTGATTAATAATAAGTGAAAACATTCTTGGGATGCAGATTTCAAAAATCAAATTCATTTTCCTCAAGGACACTGTTTCAAAGCCTTTCTATGACATACATACATGCATACACACATACATTCTTGTGTGTGTGTGTGTGCACATGTGTGCGTGTATATGCGCATTTGATTTATACACACTCCTGTAATTGCTGTTTCATTTGTTATTAATTAGTCTTTTCAGCATATGGGAACATGGTTTCTATTTCAAATTTTTTTTTTTTTTTGGCTACTTAATGTTTTGCTACTTAATGGCTTCAGTTACCTATCTCTTTTGATAACATCATCATTTAACTTCTGCTTTCCATGCTGGCATGGGTTGGATGGTTTGACTGAGAACTGATAAGCTGGGGAGCTGCACCAGGTTCCAGTCTGGTTTGGCATGGTTTCTATGGCTGGATGCCCTTCCTAATGCCAACCACTCCAAGAGTGTGGTGAGTGCCTTTTACATGCTACAACCATGGGTGCCAGTTATGTGTCACCGGCATTGGCCTCAATTAAGATCTCACTTGGCTTGTCAGGTCATCTCAAGCACAGTATATCGCCAAAGGTTTCAGTCACCCGTCACTGCTTATGTGAGACCCAACATTTGAATGGTGCTTTTTATGTGCCACTGGCACAGGTGCCAGTCACGTAGCACTGGCATCAGCCACAACTTCGATTTCACTTGGCTTAACAGGTCTTCTCAAGCATGTCACCCAATGTTCAAAGGGTGCGTTTTACCTGCCAGCCACACAACACTGACATTGTGACTGACATGTAAAAAGCACCCTTCTTACCAATTCTAATATTATGTATCCAGTTCAAGTTTTATAATTTATAAAAAAAAAACCTACTGCATTGCGCATGTATACACACATTCCTTTCACATCTTTGCATCAATATATCTTAACAATATCATCTTCTGTTGTGGTAGTTGACCATAGTCTGAAGTTGTAATTCCCTTCACCAAAGAATATAAACAAAAGAGAATTGTTACTGAGTATAATGTCTTCAATATTTCAAATGTTTTCCATTACAGCCACAAGCATGGCTATGTGGTAAGAATCTTGCTTCTCAACCACATGGTTCCATGATCAGTCCCATTGCGTGGTATCTTGGGCAAGTGTCTTCTACTATAGCCTTGTGCTGACCAAAGCCTTGTGAGTGGATTTGGTAGACAGAAACTGAAAGAAGCCTATCATATACATATATGCATGTATATATATATATATATATATATATGTATCTATGTGTGTATGTATCTTTGTGTCTGTGTTTGTCCCCCTACTATCTCTTGACAACCAATGTCAGTGTGTTTACGCCCTGTATCTCAGCAGTTCTGCAAAATAGACCAATAGATAGTACTTACTAGGCTTAAAAGAATAAGTCCTGGGGTCAATTGCTTCGACTAAAAACTCGTTAAGGTGGTGCTCCAGCATGACCACAGTCAAAATGACTGAAACATGTAAAAGAATAAAAGTATAAAAGAATTACAGTTAGTGAAAATTAATTAGTCAAGTCTTCTGTAACGATCTTACAGTGATGTAATTTTCCAGGTTGCCTTAACAAGAAAAGAAAAAGAAAATATAAAAAACAAAACACACTCAGACTCTGTTTTTAATTAAAAGCAAAAATTATTTTATTTTTGTTTTGGTGTTTTCAATGTAATTTTATTTGTTACTTTTCTTTTCTTTTTTTTTTTTGCATTTCTTATATGGGCAAAAATTTATAATTTATAGGGAAGAACATCATTGCTTGAGTTGTAAATCTTCAGATAGAAAATAAGAAATAGACATAATGATTATTTGTCTTTTACTTGTTTTCAGTCATTGCACTGCTGCCATGCTGGAGCACTGCCTTGAAGGATTTAATCAAACAAATTGGTACATACTATATTGGTCACTTTTGCTGACCAACAGTTGTCAAACAGTCATGGGAAAAAAGCAAACATAAACACACACATATAAAACAGGCTTCCATACAGTTTCCATCTAGCTAATTCTCTCACAATCCATTGACTGACCTGGGGCTATTGTAGAAGACATTTTGCTCAAGGTTTTGCCTAGTGGAATTGAACCCGAAATCATGCATTTGTAAAGCAAGCTTCTTAACCATACACCCATGCCTGCACCCACAAAGATTGACTGCCCGCAGTTAGAAATGCTGACCCTCAATCTGAACTGTCAATTAGATAATATCTATGATAGGGGTACTATAACCGCTCTGCCCCACCCCCCTCCTAGATTGTATTCAAAAGACTAATAAAGGTTCGTTTGTCAGCCTTTTATTTTTTTACTGCTTAATCAGTGAGGAAAGGGCAATGGCTGTGAGCCTTTACTTTTATAAGGTCTCTGAAACAAGTGGAAGAATGGAAAAATGCTTTCCATAGAGTGAAATCTGCTGAAAGGCCTAGAACTACAGCAAAATACCTCGTGACATCTGGTGCAGATCTGTAACTATTCTGTCAGTCTAACCATCCAAGACTGGTGCTTTATTTTATTGACCTTAAAAGAACGAAAATCATAGTTGACCTCTGGAGGATTTGAACTCAAAATACAGAAAACTGGAATAAATACCACGAGTACTAACCCACTGAAATAAGATGATTGGGTGTGGCTGTTTGGATGCTGATGACTTGGCGTAGCTGACTGGACATTCACCCTGTTTTGGCGGCTGTGTTTTGGCATGGCAGCAGTCTTAGACACTCGCACATGCATGTGTGCATGTGCGTGCATGTATACAGACATATGTGCAGAAATATACATACACACAGATAGCAAGAGAGAGAGAGAGAGAGAGAGAGAAAGAGAACATTACAATTTATTAATCGAACATGATTGACATAAGGCGCAGGAGTGGCTGTGTGGTAAGTAGCTTGCTAACCAACCACATGGTTGCGGCTTCAGTCCCACTGTGTGGCATCTTGGGCAAGTGTCTTCTGCTTGACAACTGGTGTTGGTTTGTTTACATCCCCATAACTTAGTAGTTGATCTAAAGATATCAACAGAAGTGGTACCAGACTTTAAAATATATATGCTGGGGTCAATTTGTTTGACTAAACCCTTCAAGGTGGTACCCCATCATGGCCAAAGTCCAATGTCTGAAATAAAAAAAAAAAAAAAGGGGGCCAAATAAAAGTAATCAGGAGTGGCTGTGTGGTAAGTAGCTTGCTAACCAACCACAAGGTTCTGGGTTCAGTCCCACTGTGTGGCATCTTGGGCAAGTGTCTTCTGCTATAGCCCCGGGCCGACCAATGCTTTGTGAGTGGATTTGGTAGATGGAAACTGAAAGAAGCCTGTCGTATATATGTATGTGTGTGTGTTTGTGTGTCTGTGTTTGTCCCCCTAGCATTGCTTGACAACCGATGCTGGTGTGTTTACGTCCCCGTAACTTAGCAGTTCGGCAAAAGAGACTTATAGAATAAGTACTGGGCTTACAAAGAATAAGTCCCGGGGTCGATTTGCTCGACTATAGGCGGTGCTCCAGCATGGCCGCAGTCAAATGACTGAAACAAGTAAAAAAGAGTAAAGAGTATAAACATTCCCTCTCTTCATACATATAAAGAAATATACTCTCACACATAAACTGAGTGAGAGAGCTGGAGAAAGAGAGAGAGAGAGAGAGAGAGAAAAGCAGAGGGTAAGAGTCAAATCAGTTAGCATCAAATCAGTGATACCAAATGTACAGTGCCAACACAAACATGCCATGGCCCTCACATGTGCTTTATGTTGTAGTAGCTGCATTACGTACTGTTATATATTGCAAGCTGTTTATCACCCTCCTCTTAAGCCTTTCCTGTACATCCGCTGCCCTTGTCGTCTCTACTATGCCTCATACTGCTTTACACTAGTAATTATTCATTTGTTCCTATTCCCAGCTGTAATCCTCTGATATTCTATTTTTAGTTTCTTTTCCTGAAGATTTTAATCTACACATATTAACATCAGTCACATTGACCGTAACAGTCTTGATGACCTTGTAAGGGCCATGGATGTTGCTCTTCTCTCTTCTTATGACTAATTATTAGGACCTTTGTTGGTCCAAGTTGGCCATCCCCTCTGCACATGCATATGCAGGCCAGGTCAAACTTCTTTTGAGGAAGTCTGGCCGTTGCCCTTGCTTGCAAGTCTCTCAACCTCATACTACCGGTGTTTATCCAAAGGAATGGCTACCTACTTAAGTCAATACAATTTGGTACTAGTGTCATCGCAGACCTCACTATGAGAAGCCAAAGTACCAGAACACACACTACAGGACATATTTCCTGCCTGCTAACAGTTACACCAATCAAAACCATGATGCATTCTGCTCAGTGGTCCACCAACTCTGCCAACTTGCTGCTTTTCTAACTAACTAAATAAAATGAAAATCATAAAAAGAAAACTAATTTGATTGCAGAAACTTCTAGAAAGGCACAGGCATGGCTGTGAAATTAAGAAGCCCACATTGCAAGCACATGTGGGCTTTGGGTTCAGTCCTACTGAGTGGCACCTTGAGTGAGTGTCTTCTACCAAAACGCTGGGCTGACCAATGCCTTGTGAGTGAATTTGGAAGACAAAAACTGTGTGGAGGCCTGTCACTTATAAGTGTGTGTATGTATATCTCTCTTTGTTCCCCCAACCACTTGACAACTGGTGTTGGTTTGTTTACATCCCCATAACTTAGTATTTGAGCAAAAGATATCAACAGAAGTGGTACCAGACTTTAAAATATATATGCTGGGGTCAATTTGTTTGACTAAATCTTTTAAGGTGGTACCCCATCATGGCCACAGTCCAATGTCTGAAATAAATAAAAGAAAAAAAAAGCCAAATAAAAGTAATCAGGAGTGGCTGTGTGGTAGACGGAAACTGAAAGAAGCCTGTCATATATATGTATGTATATATATATGTGTGTGTGTGTGTATGTGTTTGTGTGTCTGTGTTTGTCCCCCTAGCATTGCTTGACAACTGATGCTGGTGTGTTTACGTCCCCGTCACTTAGCGGTTCAGTAAAAGAGACCGATAGAATAAGTACTGGGCTTACAAAGAATAAGTCCCGGGGTCGATTTGCTCGACCAAAGGCAGTGCTCCAGCATGGCCGCACTCAAATGACTGAAACAAGTGAAAGAGAAAAGAGAGAGTTTGACAGTCTTTGGAACTCTTCTCCAGATTTACTGTCTAGGTCTACCTTGCTAACTTTTAGATTTAAATAGCCTCATTGAATTAGTCGGGTTATTTACAAGTTAGTCGGGTTCTTTACTTATGGACACCGCACACTGGTTTAGATCTCCTGACAAACTGCCAACCTCTTGGCAACTTGTCTGGTACTGCATTGAGTCAATTATTTCTGCTCCATGACAATAACAAAAACAACACTTCCAAAACTCATTCAAAACACCCCTTTCATCATCACAACAGACATACATATACATTGCCAAACTAAACACATAGAAACAAGCTTCACAACCGTTCAAATTCAAAAACTGACCTGACAAGAAGTGTGAACAGAACAGTAAATCACTACTCTCTTTTCCAACCCATACTGCTTCCTCGCCTCTAGTCTTGTTGGTATAAATTAGTTGCTATGTTAATTTACAACCATTTCAAGCCACGAATGCCTTTCTTATTCTTGAGACTTGTTTGTTTATCTTCTTATGTCCATCTGCATTTTATTGTTTTTTTCCCCACCCCCATTTTATCATATTTTTTTCATTTTAGATGAATATATTATTAAGGTATTGTTTCTTATGGCTAGATACAAAGGCGGCGAGCTGGCAGAAATGTTAGCACATCAAGTGAAATGCTTAGCAGTATTTCGTCTGCCGCTACGTTCTGAGTTCAAATTCCGCCAAGGTCGACTTTGCCTTTCATCCTTTCGGGGTCGATCAAATAAGTACCAGTTATGCACTGGGGTCGATATAATTGACTTAATTCCTTTGTCTGTCCTTGTTTGTCCCCTCTATGTTTAGCCCCTTGTGAGCAATAAAGAAATAAGAAACGTTAGCACGTCGGGCGAAAGGCGGCGAGCTGGCAGAAACGTTAGCACGCCGGGCGAAATGCGTAGCCGTATTTCGTCTGCCGTTATGTTCTGAGTTCAAATTCCGCCGAGGTCGACTTTGCCTTTCATCCTTTCGGGGTCGATTAAATAAGTACCAGTTACGCACTGGGGTCGATATAATCGACTTAATCCGTGTGTCTGTCCTTGTTCGTCCCCTCTGTGTTTAGCCCCTTGTGGGTAGTAAAGAAATAGGTATTTCGTCTGCCGCTATGTTCTGAGTTCAAATTCCGCCAAGGTCAACTTTGCCTTTTATCCTTTCAGGGTCGATTAAATAAGTACCAGTTATGCACTGGGGTCAATGTAATTGACTTAATTCCTTTGTCTGTCCTTGTTTGTTCTTTCTGTGTTTAGCCCCTTGTGGGTAGTAAAGAAATAGGTATTGTTTCTTATGGCTAGATCTCCTCCCTGATAACTAACTCTAAACTATTTTACAAGTAAAGAATCTCCTACTCCACATGACTTCAAATGCATGAAGCAAGCAGACAAGTTATTGTATTTTCATAATAATCCAAGTTAACACAGGGAAATATAAAAACAGCCTAAAACCTCCGTAAATAAACAGGTATTCCATAATAAACTTAATATAGTCTACACAATGAAACGGAACAGGGTTTTAAAAAATATATTAACCACATACACCTGAGGCAGTTATTCTGTTATGTCTTGAGAAATAATAAAAATGTTTTGTATTAAGTATTTCAGAATATATTCATAGACAGCACAATATATAGATTGTTGTAAACACCTTCAGTATATAGTTGCTCAACCTGTTAGAAAAATAGCAGCTAAATCTCCCTTGAACCCCATCTTTGTCTTAAGAAGAAGAAGAAAATAACATGGTCTTTGTTTTGTGTAATTTTTAAAGTAGTGAATTTCTTAAAATATCTTTGTCACCATTATACTTCAGATCATTATATAAAGCTCTACTTCTCCTTTTATTCTGGTATCAAGTTAGCATTTCACATTGATTACAATACATGTTTGTTTGTTGTTTTTTACTTTTTATCAGTGAATACAATATCCAGTCTTTTGTATTTCTGTTCTTCTTTCAATTTGTTTAGGAAAGTCCTCCAACAATCTCATTTCATTGTTCTTAAAGGCTTGCATTTCTATTCTCACAAAAGGAATATGTGGGTGGAAGCACTCTGTTGGTTACGACGACGAGGGTTCCGGTTGATCCGAATCAACGGAACAGCCTGCTCGTGAAATTAACGTGTAAGTGGCTGAGCACTCCACAGACACATGTACCCTTAATGTAGTTCTCGGGGATATTCAGCATGACACAGAGAGTGACAAGGCCGGCCCCTTGAAATACAGGTACAACAGAAACAGGAAGTAAGAGTGAGAGAAAGTTGTGGTGAAAGAGTACAGCAGGGATCACCACCATCCCCTGCAGGAGCCTCATGGAGCTTTAGGTGTTTTCGCTCAATAAACACTCACAACGCCCAGTCTGGGAATCGAAACCGCGATCCTCTGACCGCGAGTCCGCTGCCCTAACCACTGGGCCATTGCGCCTCCACACAAAAGGAATATAGCTCCTTCCTGTGCATGTTGAACCAAATTTCTTGCAAAAATTCTAGTGAATCATTACAGCATATCACTGATGTCATGATCCTCGTTGTCATCATTGCCGTCTTCATGGTCGTTTTTATTTTCATTCATGGTGGTGAGCTGGCAGGCTTGCCAAAGCAATGTGAAAAATGCCTCGTAGTAATTGTTCCAGCTCTTTAGCTAGCAGAAACGTTAGCACGTCAGGCAAAATGCGTAGCCGTATTTCATCTGTCGTTACGTTCTGGGTTCAAATTCCGCCGAGGTCGACTTTGCCTTTCATCCTTTCGGGGTTGATAAATTAAGTACCAGTTACGCACTGGGGTCAATGTTATCGACTTAATCTGTTTGTCTGTCTTTGTTTGTCCCCTCTATGTTTAGCCCCTTGTGGGTAGTAAAGAAATATATGTTCTGAGTTCAAATCTCACTTTGGTCAACTTTACCTTTCATCCTTCTGGGGTTGATGAAATAAACTGCAAGTCAAATACTGGGATTGATGTGACCAACTATCCTCACTTTCCCTCGAAAGTTACTTGCCTCATGCCTAAATTAGAAACAATTATTATCGCTGGTATTGTTATTATATGTTGGATGGTTGTGGCCATATTTTACTTCAAATGCCAGGCCTGATTGAGCTGACCTACAATGGAAGGTATTCCAGCCTGATTGAGCTGACCTACAATGGAAGGTATTCCAGCCAAGACTATATCCTCTCTGTATATAAGGTCTACATTATCCTCTATTTAACGTGGTAGGGCATGATATGATAGAGATCTTAGCTGCTACTTGTGCTGTTTGTCGCCTGTTTGAGCAGCTTAATAGAGCAGTGCTCTGCAACCTTTTTTCACTTGCGATACATTTATATTCTTTTCAAAATCAGTAGCAAACATGGACTAGAAATATAACTAAAAGTACAGGGAAAAAAATTATATACAGGTTACACTGTGGCATACCTAGCATCGTCTTGTGACACACCAGTGTGCTGTGACACATCGGTTCAGAGCACTGATATAGAGACTTGATTGTGTTTCATATATGTTGTATTTCTTCTTTTTACTTGTTTTGGGTAATTGAACTGCAACTATGCGAGGACAAAGCTTTGAGGTGGGAATTATGTTTTATAAGTGTTTTGCAAGTTGTATTTTGTATTTTTTTTTGTTTGTTGTTTTAGTCACCGAACTGTGAGTGAGTTGGGACTTCACCTTGAAGTGTTTAGTCAAGTGCTTATTTTTTAAGCCTGGTACTTAATCTATCAGTCCTTTTTGCCAAACTACTAAGTTATGGGAATATGAACAAACCAATACCAGTTGTCAAGCAGAACTGAGGTGGGGACTAACATAAACGCACACATACACACACACACACACGCACACATACACACGCACACACACGCACACATACACACACACACGCAAAACCCTTTAGCATTCAGAATATTCTGTCAAATGTACTGCTTATTTATTCACATTGTTTTGAATCAACCGTGAATTGTCTTGTAACTTCTAGATTCTGATGGTGTGGTTGTTTATTTTTTGATAGAAAATCATTGTAGGGCAGGAGTGAGAAGCCAGATCTGGCCGGTTTGAAGATAACATAGACAGAATATTTTGGCTGAATATAGCCAGTTTTAAATGCTAAAGGTTTAAAGCAGTTGATTGGCTGAATTGTTAGAGCATGGGAAATAATGCTTCACAGTATATGTTCTAACTCTTTACATTCTGAGTTCAAATCCTATTAAAGTCAACTTTGTCTTTTGTCCATCCAACCGTGATAAAATTAAATACTAGTCAAGAACTACTTCACTTGACTTGAGACAGCATTCACCTGGGGTGGGTTGAGCTGGCTTCATTCATCCTCAATGCTGCATCTCTCACAAACGCCCACCAGGCCTGGCGATTTGAGGCTAATGGCCGTGTGATCTCCAACCACTCCTTATTCCAGCAGCAAACGCCGTAGATATGGGGGCCTAGGTTGGGTTCCTGATCAACCTTGACTGTCATCAGCCAGGTTTTTCGTTGTCCACCACATCACTTTCGCCAACCCTGAAGGGGAGCTGGGGCAATTGCTTCGTAGATGAATTCTCCTGGTTGACGACGGAGAGCATGACCCAGCCAACGCAGACGTCTCATTAGGATGACTTGTCGGAGGGAGGTGATTCTGCACTGGTGTCGCACCGAATTGTTGGAGACAAAGTGATGGCATCACTTAGTCAAGAACTAGGGTTGGTATAAACCGATCAACTATGGCTCTCCTCCAATTTTCAGGTTTTGTGCTTATATTAGAAACTATATATTTTAGTTAGAAAAAAGTACATTATCTCATGTCTCTCCTTCCCTCCCCCTCCTATTTTTTTCTCAGTACTTTGGTGTTCCTTGAATGACTTTGATAAATGCAGTTCTAGTCTAGGTGTTATAACAACAATAAAGATTTTTATCAACCACGTCTTGTTCAATATGTAGGAAGCTAGTAGGTATAAGCTCGAATCTATATAATTAGTAAAAGCACTGGATACACAAAAGCTGTGGTGGTGATCCCTGATAAACTGAGAGAGAAATAGAGAGAGAGAGAGAATCAGCACTTCAGGTGTGACAGATCTGTTTGGAACATCCCTGAATCGAAGTCCATGAAATGATGAAATGGTTCATTGTAATTTATTGATTTTTTTTTTGCTTTAATTAGGTGTTCTTGTTAATAGAGGTATGACTATAATGGAAGTTTAGGTGCTTGAGAAAGGAAAAAATAAATAAAATTAGGGAGATGTTGTTTCTGTTGGTAACGGTGTTTCTGTCTTTCCCTAAAAGGTGGATTGCAGGAGGCGTGTGTAAAAAATGTGAAGATGTGATGCTACATGGTAAGGAGAGAGAGAGAGACAGACAGACAGAGAAACAAAGAGACAAACAGACAGAGAAACAGAGAGACAAACAGACAGAGAAACAGAGAGACAAACAGAGAGGCAAACAGACAGAGAAATAGAGAGACAAACAGAGAGACAAACAGACAGACAAAGAAACAGAGAGACAAACAGACAGACAAATAGAGAGACAAACAGCCAGACAAAGAAACAGACAGACAGACAGACAGAGAAACAGAGAGACAAACAGACAGAAACAGAGAGACAAACAGAGAAGCAGAGAGACAAACAGACAGAGAAACAGAGAGAAAGACTGAGAGACAGACAGAGTGAGATGAAAACTGAATCTAGTTATGACTTAAAAGATATGAAACAAGTGCATTCTTTCATATTGTATATCAACTGGATTTGAAGGTGGAGTATAACTTAGCTGAGAGAGTAGTTGGGCTTGAACCCTTCTGATACTAACCTGTCTGGGACCTGCCCATAGCTTGTGATACCAATTCCTTGCTTTGAGCGTGATCGTTACCTGCGTCGCCTTACTGGCACTTGTGCTGGTGGCACATGAAAAAATTATTCGAGCGAGGTCGTTGCCAGTGCCGCTGGACTGGCTCCTGTGCAGGTGGCACATAAAAAGCACCATTTGAGCGTGGCCGTTGCCAGTACCGCCTGACTGGCCTTCATGCCGGTGGCACGTAAAAGCACCCACTACACTTTCGGAGTGGTTGGCGTTAGGAAGGGCATCCATCTGTAGAAACTCTGCCAGATCAGATTGGAATCTGATGCAGCCATCTGGTTCGCCAGTCCTCAGTCAAATCATTCAACCCATGCTGGCATGGAAATTAGACGTTAAACAAAGATGATGATGATGATATCTAAATGAAAATTTGCCATTAAGATTTCATGTTAATTTATGCTTCAAACTCCAGCTTAACAGCAATTAAGCTATTTCAATAAATTCTTCCTCCAAATGGGTTAGTTAAAGATGTCAGTGTATGCAGGAAAGTCAGTCAGTGAAGAGCATCCGTGAAGTGTGAAGGAATGGGTAATGCTTATAGGTTTTTGCATGCTCTCTGAAAGCAGTGGAATTGATTTTAATTATGTTCCACTTGAACCATTGCAAGTCAACACCTGAAAAACAAACATGAACAGAGGCATAGTTCCAGAAACTTGATATTGTGGTTGGCTTAAGTGGAGGTAGCATGAACCCAGCCAGGTCCAAAAGAGCAGAAACTATAACAATAGTAACAGACAAAAGTATGCAGGGAGAAGTCAGATCTGAAGACATTAAGCTTCAGATAAGTTTACTGAAGGTTAACAATGCATGAATGATGCTTTTTCTTTGACAAACCCACCTAGTGTCTACTGGTATGGGTAAATAGATGCTACAGCAATAATGGCAAAGTTGACAATATACAATGTATGAGAGAGAAGCGAAAAAGACCAGGTTAAATCCATGTAGCTTGTTTGGTGATTGTTTGTTTTTGTAATTTGTCTCCAGCATTTTTGCAAGATTTGAAATAGATTTCTAAAATTAGAATTTAAAATGGTTCATATACATTCTATTGATTATATTATAAATATTAAATTATTTTTCAAAGTTGCAATTCCTGTTGAAGTGGCTGAATGGATTCAACTTGAAATGATTGTATTGAGATTTGAAACTTCTGAAGAGAACACGGGCTGTGGAGAATTGTGCCTTGGGCGAATTTACTAGACAAGTAATTTGCATTCCTTTTGGAATATAGTACCACCTCAACGGTGTTACTCTATTAGAACCTTCTGTTGGTTATAGTAATTATTGTGAGCGGTAACAGTATCTTTTTCTTTCATCATTTCTTTTACTTGTTTTAGTCATTAGACTGTGGCCATGCTGTGGCACTGCTTTGAAGAATTTTTAGTCAAATGAATCAAACCCAGTACTTTTTTTTTTTAAGCTTGGTTCTTATTCTGTTGGTCTCTTTTGCTGAACTGCTAAGTTACAGGAATGAAAGCACACCAACACTAGTTGTTAAACGATGGTGGGGGACAAACACACACATAACACATACACACCTCTCTCTCTCACTCTCTCTCTCTCTCTCTCTCTCTCTATATATATATATATATATATATATATATATATGCAACAGGCTTCTTTCAGTTTCCGTCTGCCAAATCCACTCACAAGGCTTTGGTAGGCCCAAGGCTACAGTAGAAGACACTTGCCCTAGGTGCTGCACAGTGGGACTGAACCCGGAACCATGTGGTTAGGAAGCAAGCTTCTTACCACACAGCCACACCTGAATAGAAACAATATTAGTAATGGCAGAAACGTTAGCAAGTCAGGCAAAATGCTTAGCGGCATTTTGTCTGTCTTTACGTTCTGAGTTCAAATTCCACCGAGGTTGACTTTGCCTTTCATCTTTTCATGGTTGGTAAATTAAGTGCCAGTTGCATACTGGGGTCGATTTAATTAACTGGTCCCCTCCCCCAAAATTTGGGGCCTCGGGCCTAGAGTAGAAAAGAATATTAGTAATGGTGGTGGTGGTAGCAGGGGAAGTGGTAGTAATGGTGGTGGTTTTATTACTCTTCTGTATTGTAGATATAAACCTTACCAAGGCTGATATAATAAATACCACCAAGTTTGAGTGCTGGGTGTCATCTAAATGATCATCTCCTTCCCTCTACACATTTATGGCTTTGTGTCACTGTTCAGTGTTGATAATTGTTTCTGACTTAAGCATAAGGACAACAATTTTGAGGAGTTGGAATTAATTGATTACATCAACTCTCAGTACTTGACAACTATATTTTATTATCCCTGGAGGAATGAAAAGCAAATTCAACCCCTGGCAGAATTTGAACTCAGAATGTTAGGAGTCAGAAGAAATACCACAAGGCATTCTTTCTGATGCTCGTATGATCATGCCAATCCACCACCACAATAATAATAATGATAACAATAAGAGTAATAGTTATTATTATCATCATCATAGAGCATCATCATCATTATTTTAACATACTCTTTTCCTTGCCTGCATGGGTGAGACAGAATTTTGTGAGGCAGATTTTCTAATGCTGGATGCATTTCCTGTTGCCAACCTTTGCCTGTTTCAAAGCAATGTAGTATTTCTCCATAGCTGGACATTATCCGCTCCCCCAAAATTTCAGGCCTTGTGCCTACAGTAATAAGGATTATTATTATTATTATTCTTCAGGTGGTGAGCTGGCAGAATGCTTAGCGGTATTTTGTCTGTCTTCATGTTATGAGTTCAAATTCTGCCGAGGTCGACTTTGCCCTTCATCCTTTAAGGGTTGATAAAACAAGTACCAGTTGTGTACTGGAGTCAATGTAATCGACTGTTCCCCTCCCCAAAATTTCAGGCTTTGTACCTATAATAGGAAGGATTATTATTATTATAATTATTCCTAGAATTTACCTCTTTAGTACCTGGACATCAACAGCAACAGCAAAAATGTGTAGATTACCAAACACTGTTTGAAATTTGAACTTTTATCTAGACTACTCAACTATTTTCAGTATCTAAATATATCTTCACCATATTTGATGGGTTTTTTTTTTCTTTTCCTTCCTATGTAAATTGAGACTTACCTGGTAAACAGGTCAAAAACAAATAGACACAGAATTTCTCAGTAACTAAATAAAATATCAGGAAAATTGATAGATAAATTGTAATGTGGACCACATTTTGCTTTGCCTTAAGAAGTAATATAATTACATATATAATTATATTTACACACAAATATATATATATTATATATATATATATATATATTATATATATATATATATTTGTGTGTAAATATAATATATATATATATATAATATATATTTGTGTGTAAATATAATTATTATATATATATATATATATATATTTGTGTGTAAATATAATTATTATATATATTATATATTATATATAATATATATATATATATTTGTGTGTAAATATAATTATTATATATATATATATTATATATATTGTGTGTAAATATAATATTATATATATTTGTGTTGTAAATATAATTATTTATATTATATATATATATATTTGTGTGTAATATAATTATTATATATTATTGTGTGTAAATATAATACGTATTATATATAATATATATATATATATATATATTATATATATATATATTTTGTGTGGTAAATATTATTATATATATATATACAATATATATATATATATATATTTGTGTGTAAATATAATTATTATATATATATATATATTATATATATTTGTGTGTAAATATAATATTATATATATATATATATATATATATATTGTGTGTAAATATAATTATTATATAATATTATACATATATATATAATATATATATTAACTATATATATATATATATATATGTTTGTGTGTAAATATAATTATTATATATATATATATATAATATATATATATAATTTGTGTGTAAATATAATTATTATATATATATATACATATATATATATATACATATATATATATATATATATTTGTGTGTAAATATAATTATATGTATATATGCACATGATGTTCACATACATGCACCCACAGCATTCATAAATACAATAATACAAGCACTACATGTTTAAACTTGCTTTTCCTGTCATGCAAGTAGATTTCTTTGTCTTCTTTTAGTACATATATTTATTTATTAACCTCCCTCCCTCCCTTCTTCCTTCCCTCTCTCTCTCTCTTCATACAGTTTTGTTTGTTTTGCTTTTTTACGTATTTTAGACTAATCTCTAATATCAATTACATAAATTGCACTGACCAACTAATACCTCTCTTGTTAAAGGAAATTTTTATTATAATCACTTGATGATATGATGTGTATATCTATCTGTATCTCTCTCTCTCTCTCTTTCTCCACACACATACACACATGCATGAGGGGGTGCTGAAAAGTTCCTGGCTTTGGGTGAAAGAAAATACAGGAGCATCAGTTAATGATGATTTTATTCAATCTATTCCCCTCCCAGGTTCACACACTTATTGCAGCGGTCCTTCAATTTTCCTAAACCCTGTAAAAGAACTGGGAAGGTTGGGCCTCCAACCAGGCTTTTTACAATACCCTTAAAACCAGGAACTTTCCAGTAAATCTCACGTGTATCTGTGTGTGTATATATATATATATATATTGATTTAAAAGCTTTTGTATTATTGGAAAACCTATATTTTTGGCCGAAGAGCACTCAGCATCTTAAATCTGCTGTAATAATTACAACTTTTAATAAAATGTTGTAGTGTGAAACAATTGTACCAAATTACCAGAGTCATTCTTGTTGCTTATTTTTGATTATATATATATATATTAGGAAGGGCATCTGTTGGTGTAACGAAGGGCATCCAGCTGTAGAAACTCTGTCAGATCAGACTGGAGCCTGGGGCAGCCATCTAGTTCACCAGTCCACAGTCAAATTGTCCAACCCATGCTAGCATGGAAAGCGGACGTTAAAGGATGATGATGATATATATATATATGATCAACAGAGTGTAATCACATTGAGAGAAAAGTTAGGCACAGGAGGTATCAGATGTAGTGTGCAAGAGAGATGAATGCACTGGTGTGGTCATGTGATGCATATGGATGAGGACAGTTGTGTAAAGAAGCACCAATCCCTAACTGTGGAGGGAATCTGTGGTAGAGGTTGATCCAAGAAGACATGGGATTAGGTGGTGAAGCATGATCTCCAAACTTTGGACCTCACAGAGGCAATGACTAGTGACCAAGATCTTTGGTGATATGCTGTGCTTGAGTAGAAAAGCCAAGTGAAATTTCAGTCTGGTGTCACGTAAGCGTCACCGGTGCAGGTGACATGTAAAAAGCACCTTTCAAGTGTGAAGCTTCACGGAGGCAAAGTGGTTGAGCTCCTTTCGAATGTTGGGCCTCACAGAGGCAATGACCAAGATCTTTGGCATTATGTTGTGCTTGAGAAGAACCACCATCAAGGTACCGGTGTCACACAAAGACCACCCATGCCGGTGACATGTAAAAGCACCTTCTGAGCATGGGGCCTCACAGCGGCAAGGACTGAGACCATTTGGTATTATGCCGTGCTTTGAGCGTTGGGCCTCATGGAGGCAATGACTGAGTCCATTGGAGAAGAAGACCCATCAAGCTTAGTAAAACCGCAGTGTCATGCAAATGGCACCTCTACCAATGGCACATAAAAGCACCCATTACACTCATGGAGTGGTTGGCATTAGGAAGGACATCCAGCTGTAGAAACCCTCTCAAAACAGACTGGAGTCTGGTGCAGGCTCCCAGTTTGCCAGCCCTGGTCAAACGATCTAACTCATGCCAGCATGGACAACGGATGTTAACTGATGATGATGATGATGATGATATCTATGTCCATCTCTCTAGCTCTCTCTATCTCTCTATCTCTCTTTCTTTCTCTCTATCTATCTATCTATCTATCCAATGTTTTTAGGAAGCAAATTCCTTACCACACAACTACATATATAATTGTTCATGCCCTACCCATTTTCCCATGCTAGCATGGGTTGGGTGAATACATATTGAGGCCTTGTTTTACAGTCAGATGTCTTTCCTGTTTGAGACCCTTTACTATTTAAAAAAAAATATATTTTCTTATCTTTCATTTGTCTTTATGAGAACAGAGAGCTACATAATGGTTTATCTGAATGTCAACAAATCTCATTGTGTTATGCTGAATGCATTTTACTGATGCACAATGAATAATTCACACAGACACTTATATGTTCCCATACAGATAGGTTTGGCTTGGCTTTACAAAGAGAAATACAATTCAGTATATGAAACAAAGCATGTGTGTGCATATATGTGTGTGTGTGTATGTGCATGCATGTATGTGAAACAGGTGTTGGTGAAGTAAGTTAAATGAGTAACTCAAGAGTCTATATGTGAAAATAAATAGAATTTGGTGAGTTTGACATGTATTTTGGCAAGAAAACTATTTGCTCTTGAGTCACTCTCGTAGTTTCTAAGCTTAATACTCTTACTCTTTAGTCTTTTACTTGTTTCAGTCCTTTGACTGTGGCCATGCTGCAGCACCGCCTTTAGTCGAGCAAATTGACCCCAGGACTTATTCTTTGTAAGCCTAGTACTTAGTCTATCGGTCTCTTTGCCGAACCGCTAAGTTACAGGGATGTAAACACACCAGCATCGGTTGTCAAGCGATGTTGGGGTGACAAACACAGACACACAAACATATACTCACACACATATATATATATACATATATACGACAGGCTTCTTTCAGTTTCTGTCTACCAAATCCACTCACAAGGCTTTGGTCAGCCCGAGGCTATAGTAGAAGACACTTGCCCAAGGCACCACGCAGTGGGACTGAACCCGGAACCATGTGGTTGGTAAGCAAGCTACTTACCACACAGCCACTCCTGCGCCTAATAGTTAGGGTTTTCAACTCATGGTCATAAGGTTGCACGCATTGGACTCCCTGGCAGAGCATCGAGTCTATTGAATCAAAAGACAAATGAACACAGAAGAGTTAATGACCATCCCATAACTGGTGGTGTGAGGCCTTTAGTCTTTGTTTAAACATCTCTGTAGGATAAGGAAATTCTGAAATAACACCCACGTCATTGTTAAGCCACATATGTTGCCCTTGCTTGTTTCTGGACTACTTGGCTGTGTAGGTGGGAGTGTTAACAGTGTTGTGCAATCTGTTGCTGACTTCAGATTTCAGCATGGACGTTGCTGACAGCCGTTGTCTTTAACATCTAAGATAATTTTTCAGTCTACGTAGAGTGTGTGTGTGTGTGTGTGTTTGTGTGTGTATGTGTGTGTTTGTGTGTGTACGTGTGTATTTATGTCTGTCTCTCGTTTCTTTGTTTGCATTCCCGTGAAGCAGCAGTTTCTCAGAAAAAGTAGCCTGATAGATCAAGTACTTATCACTGCTGAATTAAATCTGTCTTGATCGTATTTTGTACTAATTATATGAATTGTCATTTAAACACATGAACTATCGTTTATATTCCCCTTTGCCTCACTTTGTATATTATTTCAACACTTATTACTCTACCGATTAAACTGGATTGGCTGGAATGTTACCTGTAGAAATGTAGAAATAAATTCTTAAGGTAGCGAGCTGGCAGAAACGTTAGCATGCCGGGAGAAATGCTTAGCAGGATTTCGTCTGGCGTTACGTTCTGAGTTCAAATTCAGCCGAGGTCGACTTTGCCTTTCATCCTTTCGGGGCGATAAATTAAGTACCATGACACAACAAAATATGCTTCAGTACATGAATTCACATAAAGAATCTTGCAAACCAAATACAAAAACAAAATATATATGTGTGTGTGTATGTGTGTGTGTGTGTATATATATGTGTGTGTGTGTATATATATATATACATATATATATACACACACACACAAAATGACAAAGTAACTCAAAAGCCAAGATTTTCATGCATGGGATTTCAGGCTTTGTGCCTATAGTTGAATGGATTATTATTATCATTATTATTATCATTATTATTATTATTATTATTATTATTATTATTATTATTATTATTATTATTCTCTATGGTATTATATGTAATGACCATCATTTTTTTCTTTTGCAGAAATAAACTTAGAAAAATCAAATATGAAAGAAAAATATTACAAAGACAGAGTAAGTTAAATTTTTATTACTTTAAATTTTTTTGTTTTAGATATTTGTGTTTCATTTACTTTTATCAGATTTTTGAATAAACTCATTTTCTTCCATTTATTTTTAATCTTCATTTTCCATCAACAATTTTAACAAGTCAGCCAGTAATATACTCTTCATTGTTTGCAACCTCTTGTCAACATTCTGCTAGTTTCTCCAAAAAATTCAAAAGAATTCTTTGACTTATGATCTCAGCTCTGTGTTGTTGAATGAAATGCTTCACAGACTGTTGGAGAACAACTGAAAAGATGGCATTCTGAAAGTGCTATATCAGGAGAATATGCTAGGCATGGTAGAACTTTCCAGTCAAGCTTTTGAATAGCATTTTTGGTCAATTTAGCAATGTGAAGGTGAGTGTCATTTTGATGAAGAATCACATCGTCCCTGTGTTGGGGTTTTGGACTTTACCCATTGAATGAAGGTGATGGGCAATCGTAAAAGGAGAGCATCTCTTTTACTAGCTCAGTTCCCTTGTGGATAGGCACAGATCATCTTTGATGAGCTTTTTTAACTGAACAGATTGGCTGGAACAGAGAGATTCTGTTTGGTTGACTTTCCTCCTCTTTGAAGCACAAAAACCATTTCTGTGCAATTCTTTCAGTAATAGCACCTTTTCCATATACTGCACAAATGTCTCTGGCAACTTTGGCAGCTTTGGAATCTTGATTTAAAATAAAGTGAAGATCATGTCAAAAATACTGGGGTTTTTTTGCTTGTTTTTTTTTTTTTGTTCTTTGTAGAGGAAGAATAGAACAACAAAAAAAAACCCATAAAACACTGTTGATAAAAATATTTTTTGTGTTAATTCAAATTACATTGGAAGGAAACAGACAAATTTATCTGTCAACCCAATGTATTGTTATTGTTTAGCCCTAGTTTTACCCTAATTGAGCACCACAGTGATCAATGATTTTTAGCTGCAACCATCCCATTTTCTTTTTAAATCTTCTTGTTTAAACCATTGGCATTCAGGTTGTTTTGTCAACTATAATACTTATTTAAGTCACATTGTTTGAATCAATCATGCCATTATCTTCATAGCTTTGAGATTGCTTATCTTTAGAATGGCATTGTAGGGCAAGTGTAAGAGGACAGATCTGACTGTTCTGAACATAAAACTGGTAGAATATTTTGGCTGGATACGGCCTATTTAATTGCTAAAGGTTTAATACACTTCCATAAGGTCCAGTGTGCTGCAGTGCGATGAATAATTATGTAGTTACAAACATGTACCTAAAACACGTGCGCAAGACAGCTACATCTTTATCCAATATGGATTCGAACTAAGTGCGCAAGTGTGTAATATATATATATAGGCCAGCAGTAAATAAATAAATTGAAAACTGTGTTTTATACAGCCTCTGAATTATAAATATTACTATCGTATATATGAGGGCAATAAATTAAAATAATTTATTACCAGTGGTTAGCATGCATAAATAAAAGTGTATGTATATATATATAATGTATGTATATATGTGTGTGTGTATATATATATATGTATATATAATTGAGGTTCAGATGAATTAGGTACTTAAGTTGAAGCACCAGATCTGTGCGGTATTATCCGTACAACTCCTAGTAAGGATATCAAGAGGTGATGCAGTACGACTGTTTCAAGCAGCTCTATCTAATTGAACAATGCAATCATTACATCAATTTAAATGCAGGGCTATCGTCAGCTGCATAAATAAATAAATAGAATTTTTAATCAGTTGGACACATAGGTGAGTGTTTCTCTTGGAGTGACACTGATCAAGGTCAAATAAGGAGTGGACAAATTGCCATGTTTGAAAAGAAAGATGGTTATAATCTTTTAAACTCTCTCTCTTTTCTATGTTGAGTTGTGAGAGAGGTCATGGAAGGAGAGTGGATCACTTACAGTGTCACTGTCTTCAGAAAATGGAGAAGGGTTGGTCGAATGAGGGAGACTAGCTATTTCTTCTAGTAGAAATCCTGATACGCTACTTAACCCATTAACTGCCAAATTTTTATTCATATTTTTTTGGCTTTGCCAGGTGTCTTAGAAGTTAAAATAATATATAGTATTTAAATTTTCTTCATATGTGGACTATTTTGGAAATTATGATAAATTTCTCAAAAAGTCCCAAATGGGGGTGGAAAAAAGCATATTTATTCTTTTCTCTTCAATTGCAATAATAAACATTTTAGTTTTTTTGAAACTATAATAACAAATGTGAAGGTGTATGAAATATCAATGAATGATAAAAATAGGAAATGCGAAAAGAAAACGTTTTCAAAACAGTCAATATTT
Source organism: Octopus sinensis (assembly GCF_006345805.1). Classification (NCBI taxonomy): domain Eukaryota; kingdom Metazoa; phylum Mollusca; class Cephalopoda; order Octopoda; family Octopodidae; genus Octopus; species Octopus sinensis. The sequence goes on from NC_043008.1 coordinate 55,183,231, forward strand.
TTGTAGTTCAAAAATTGCAATTTATGACATAAAATGTCCTCTAGGATTAACCAAAGCTAATAATGACAAACTTTAACTACTAAACATTGTTAAACACACATAAGCAATTCACTTTAACCCTTTTGTTACTGTATTTATTTTGAGATGCTCTGTGTTTCTTTCAATTATTTTAAATATAACAAAGAATTTACTAAAATAACTTAGTTATCATTCAACTAGTGTTAAAATTTGTTGGAAGATTTCAATTCAAAACTTACGAAAACGAGACATTTATGCTCAGAGCCAGAGCCGGGTTGGTTACGAAAGGGTTAAATACAACAAACAACCACCAGTAAGACTGTTTTAGCAGATCCCCAAATTGGGTTCATGGTAGCGATTGGTTAAACTGACCAAAGACAGACCAATGTGCAGTACAGTATGAAACAAATGAAGAACATGCTGCATCTGATGAGATATATGGTGTAGTTTTTATCCAAAACACATCATCATCATCATCGTTTAACGTCCGCTTTCCATGCTAGCATGGGTTGGATGATTTTGACTGAGGGCTGGCAAGCCAGATGGCTGCACCAGGTTCCAATCTTGATCTGCCAGAGTTTCTACAGCTGGATGCCCTTCCTAACGCCAACCACTCCAAGAGTGTAGTGGGTGCTTTTTACATGTCACCGACACGGGGTCAGTCAGGCGGCACTGGCAATGACCTCGCTTGAATCTTTTTACACATGCCACCGGCACAAGTGCCAGTGAAGCGACGTTGGTAACGATCATGCTCGAATGGTGCCCTTTTACATGCCACGGGTATGGAAGCCAGTTGGCTGCTTTGGCAACGATCACGCTCGGATGGTGCTCTTGGCACCCTACTAGCACAGGCATAAGTGCCAGTAAGGCGACGCTGGTAATGATCATACTCGAATAGCCACTCTGTCAACAATCACACTCGTATGGTGCTCTTTGTACCCCGCTAGCACGAATGCCAGTCATCTCAAAAAAAATTACACCAGATCCTCTATGTGAAGGTAGGGGCCTCTTTATAAGCTTTGTTACACTACAAACTCTTTTTCCTAAATACACACTATTGAAATCAGGATGTACCTAATATGCTTGTGCATCTTTTATGCAATTGAATACAGTACATTTCTTCATGACCTCATGATACTTGGATTCTGAATTGTCTTCTCTTTAAATTATGTGTTTCAGCAAGAACTAGCTGCAAGATTTTCAGAAGCTGAACAAAAGCATAAAATGTTACAAGTATGTAGTTTTCTTTTAATTCTTTGTATTAAAAAAACTTTTTTATTTTATTGATATCTCTGTATTACATCTATTTTCCTGTTCTTGTATGGGTGGTCAGAGAGCTTATTTTTGTTTTTCTCTTTCTTGGAATTTTTTATGGTGTTGCATAATTTTCTATTTACCATTTTTAGTGACATGTATGACGTTTTTTTACCCACTTTTAGAAAAGAAATTACCTTTGTTCCCATTTGCAGAGTTGGCCCTACATTGCATGCTTTAAGAACTTTTCTTCCTGAATATGTGCTGTGCTGCTGAAATTGGGATTCAGCTGATAGGCTCGTGCATTTATTTATGCCATCAAATATGGAAATATGCCTAACCATTTTTCTGCTACTTTAGTCATATTACTGGAGAAGTGCTTGAAACATTTCAGTGGGTAGACTTATTCTCTCTAAAGTTCACTTTAGAAAAAAAATATCTCATAACACTTTTGTTGGCGGTGGTGGTGGTGGTGGTGGAGGCAGTGGTGGTGGCAGTAGCGGCATTGTTGGTGGTGTTGGTAGCAGTGATGGTGTTGCTGCTGCTATTGTTGTTGTTGTTGTTCCAGATCAACCTTTTGATCTTGCAGGACAATGGAACATAGGCAATTGCTAAAATGATAAGGTGCAGTCCTCAAGATCTGTAATTCTGCAAAGAATTTGCCTTTTTTTTTCTTTTCTTTTCTTTTCTTTTTTTTTTTTTTTTTTTCAAAAAAAGAAAAGAAAAAGTGGTGGCGTTCTTTACACTAGAAAACTCAGTCCAGAATAACACTTGGTTTGTTATATAAACAAAAGCCAAAACAAAAAGTTCCATAATGGAACACTGGTAGTAACAGGAAGAAATAAGCTTCATTCTGAATCCTGAACTAAATGTTTGAAGTTGTTCATCGCAGCTATTGATGATGTAAAACCTTTGGGCTAATGTAGTAGAATAGTTCTAGTGAACATCCCATGTGTTGTCTCTTTGTAATCAGGCAGAACCTCACCAGTGTAAAAGATAATATTGCTTGTGATGAAACACATTTAAATTCATTAATTATCTGCCTGAGTGTTTTTATTTTATCATTTGGTATTCCTTTTTAGTTTTCATTAGCATGGAGCAGGGATTATCTTCTTGCATTATAATTAAGTTGTCCTTGACAGTAACTCATCTTCTATGTTATCTGCAAGGCATAGGTGATACAGATAATTCAACAAAACTGACAAAAAATATTTAATTAATTTGCTTCTTTATAATAATAATAATAATAATAATAATGCAATTTAGGATAATTAGTTTGCTGTGGATGGCATTCACGTCCATGATATGATTAGAACTTTTTTCAATGAAATTATTTAAAAAGGAAACTATTTGCTCTTTTTTCTTATATTTAGTTTTATATATTCTTCTCAGTCATTCCTACAAAGTTTTGGATATGTATATATATATATATGTGCTGGCATGGCTGTGTGGTAAGAAGTTTGCTTCTTAACTGCATGGTTCCAAGTTCGATCCCCCTGTGTGGTACCTTAGGGAAGCATCTTCTACTATAGCCCCAGGCCAACCAAATTCATGATTGGATTTGGCAAGCAGAAACTGAAAGAAACTCATTGTTCATGTGTGTTGGGGGTTGTTTGTGTTTGTGTCTATAATTGTCCCCTACCACTACTTGACAACTGGTGTTTGGTTTGTTTCCATCCCTGTATCTTAACAATTCCGCATAAGAGGACGATAGCATAAATAACAGGCTTTAAAAAATAAGTTCTAATCTCAATTCATTCGACTAAAAATTCTTCAAAACAGTGCCCCAGCATGGCCACAGTCTAATGACTGAAACAAGTAAAATAAAATATATTATTTTCATGTAATTCTCACAGTCCTTGTGCTTGATTCTTCATATTATATTCTTTGATGATAATCATCATTAATAATCCTATATACTAAGCAAAAACCCCTGTTGTCATCTTTGTCCATTATGCAATTTGGGTTTTGCTGCACATTCTGTTGGTGACCCTTTGACCCTGTACAAATTTCTAAGGTAATCTGTACCTCTCCTGTAGTTGTATATACATGTATATGGTTGGTATACTTCTAGACAACTTAACTGCAATGTATAAATATCAAAAAATAGTATCCATTTCCTCACAGATTGCAGATTTAATTTACAAGCCTCTGGGTTATGGACTCAGCATGCTTCTTATTTCTTTATTGCCCACAAGGGGCTAAACATAAAGGGGACAAACAAGGACAGACAAGGAGCTTAAATCGATTACATTGACCCCAGTGCGTAACTGGTATTTAATTTATCGACCCTGAAAGGATGAAAGGCAAAGATGACCTCGGCGGAATTTGAACTCAGGACGTAAAGACAGACGAAATACTTCTAAGCGTTTTGCCCGGCATGCTAACATTTCTGCCAGCTTGCCACCTTGCTTCTACTATGTCACTCAATCTGGACAAGGGATTAAGCAAATATACAATGTGTTATTTCTTTTAGTGTCTGTTCTGAGTTACATTATTTCTATCACGTCATCAATCATATGCTATTAATTTATTATTACTTATTTATTTATTTCTACGTAATCAGTCCAATAGGTCATAGATACTCAGCCTTCAAGGATCAATTAATTATATTGGCTGATAGAATAAATACTGGATTGTGTCAAACATACAAAATATAACTCTGTAATATATGCAACAGCACTGAGATGTTAATTTATTTACTGCAAGGTGACATTTCATTCAGTTGACACTCCATCAATTACATTTAATAAACCTCATTCTTAGATCTATGCTTTGTGAGTAGATTTAGGAGATGGAAACTGTATGGCAGCCCTTATGTTTGTGTGTGTGTGTGTGTGCATGCCTTTGTGTTTGTCCCACATCACTGTTTGGCAACTGATGTCGGTTTGTTTACATCCCATTAACTTAGCAGCTTGTCAAAAGAAACTAACATAATATGTACCTATGACTGAAACATAAAGGAATAAGAAATAAAAGATTTCACTATGCAGCCATTTCTATTTTCGTAACTATAATCTCATAAATTGATCTGGTTTTTTGCCACTTCAGACTCAACATCAAGATTTAGAGAATGAGTACAATAGACTACAACAAAAATATGAAAAATTCTCTGAAGACAACAGACAAAAAGATATGAACAGAAATCAGGAATATATGCAGTTAAAGCAAGAAAAAGAAATGGAGATTGTTAAACTCAAAGGTATGCTATGTCTAATTTTGTTATGGCTTTTATTGTTCTGTAGCTTTCAGAGCAGAACCAAGGATTATCATAATACCCATTCTCTGTGTGGTCGCTAACCAAAAGTTACACTTTTTTTCATTGTTAAATGTTTAACCCCTTGACAACAATTGATGCAAATATGCAATCACACTTTTACTTGCCTACCCGCGGTTAACGTAAATATATGATGAAGAGCTGCCCTACATCTATCACTGATATATATTTACGTTCGCTATCGTGTACTTTATTTCTTGAGGTGTGCGCGCTCACTGTCCCATGCATTATCTTAGCTATTTTAGGTTACGTTCAAGTCATGAGACTAGCAGTCGACCAATCGACATGCGGATACTTTACATGCATAATACCGTGTTTTGAGTTGTACCACACGCAAGCTATTTTTTAGCTGAAAGCAGTTTTTGCACAAACTTTGCAGACATGCGTCTCATACCCAAATCTTCAGTGATAATTGACTGAACTGAACCATAACTAATCTGCATATCCTCTGGTAACTCATGGATGGTGATTCAACAATTTCCCTTCACAGCTGCACAAGAATAACTCATGCATATCATATTATGATAAATAGCTTCACAGAGTTCGTTTTCATAAACCAGTAGACATAAATGTACGACGCTATGTTATTGTAACAGTGAACGTAAATAGATGCAAGCTCGTTGGCACTTGTGTGTTTGTGTGGCCTTATTAGATAAAAAACCCAGAGCAGTGTCTTGTATGCTTTGGGTAATACCAGTGTCAAGGAGTTAACAATAGAAAAGACATCCAGCTGTAAGAAAATTTTTATGCAGATGTACTATGTGGTTAAGAAGCTCACTTTGCTTCAATGTGGTTTCTGGGGAATCTCTCTCTCTCTCTCTCTCTTTCTCTCTCTCTCTTTCTCTCTCTCTCTTTCTCACTCTCTCTCTTTCTCTCTCTCTCTTTCTCACTCTCTCTCTTTCTCTCTCTCGTCTCTTTCTCTCTCTCTCTCTCTCTCACTCTCCTCTCTCTCTCTCTCTCTCTCTCCATTTGTTTGTTTGTCATTAATGAGATAGGAAACAATTTTTACTGTAGATTAATCTATTATAGCCAACATTCTCAGAGGGTTTAGTTGATATCTGTTTTCGACAGTCAGAAGTTTAATGCCATTAAGTATATTATCCTAGTACACTGCAAAACACTTGTAGAACAAGTGAACACTTTACAAAAAGGAAGCAGCAGTCAGGTAGAGAGAGTTTCATTTTGGTCAGTAAATGTGTCACTAGTTTTAAGTTATTTTTGGTTTTATTATATTTTATTACATTTGCTTTGACCATGTAAAGATAGTCTAGTAACTAAAAATTTAGTAATTGGGTGTGTCAGCTTTCTTGTAATAGAGTTTTTAAGGGGAGTGCATGAAAGACTTTAAAGCACGCAATGTTTACACTGTCAAAGCAAAGGATCAAATCCAGAAAAACTAAAAGTAGCTAAAACTAGTGACTTGAGTCACTCTTTTGTTTCTACTAAACATTAATAAAACTATACATATACTTATTTTGAGTTATAATTTTCCTGTTTGCATCTCCATACTCTATGTGTGTATATATATAATATATATATATGTATACATATATATGTATGTGTGTATATATATATATATATATATATATATATATATTATATATATATGTATACATATATATTATACATATATATATATATATATATATGTAACATATATATGTATACATATATATGTATGTGTATATATATATATATATATTATATATATGTTTGCATCACACCATACTGTATGTGTGTGTGTGTATATATATATATATATATATATATATATATATATATGAGATCTGATCAATAAGTATCCAGACTGTTGCTATAGTAGCAAAGCTAAAGCATGCAGAGTGAAGCCACTTGGCACAGATTGACCTTGAACTCTGCTGTGCATGCACACTAGGCTTTAACGTTCTCTCTTCTGCTGTTTACAAAAGTGCTTGGAAGGAAGGTGTGTAGTGTGTGATCATTGCATTGACCATGACAGAGAAAGTTGTCATGGCAATACTTGCTCAGAGGCCTATGCAAAGTTGCAGAAAGTGTATGGAGAAGAGTGTATGAGCCACACCCAAGTGTACGGGTGGTTCAGATGTTTCCTAGATGGCTGAAAACATGTCAATATTAATGAATGTTCTGGGAGACTTGCAACTTGCAGAACAGAGAAAAACATTGCAGATGTACATGCAGCTGTGAAGGGAAATTGTCGAATCACCATCCATGAGTTATCAGAGGATGTGCAGATTAGTTATGGTTCAGTTCACTCCATTATCACTGAAGATTTGGGTATTAACGCGTGTCTGCAAAGTTTGTGCAAAAACTGCTTTCAGCTAACCAAAAAGTCACTCACAAGATCTCCTTGATTGTGTTAAGAACAATGAAAACCTTTTGAAAACTTTGTGTAGGCCTCTGAACAGGTATCACAAAGCTTTTGGCAAAATTTGATGCAGATTCTCTGCTCTACTTCCTGTGTCCTGGTCAATGCAATGATCATACGCTACACACCTTCCTTCCAAGCACTACTGTAAATAACAGAAGTGAGCTAGAACATTAAAATTTAACGCATGTGCACAGCAGAGGTCAAGGTCAATCTGTGACAAGCAGCTTTACTCTGTGTGTTTTAGCTTCGTTTCTATGGCAACAGTCTGAATACTTATTGATCAGACCACACACACATATATATTATATGTATGTGTGCATGTTTGTCCTTGCCCCCATTGTTTGACAACTGGTGTTTGTTTGTTTGTTTACATCCCCATAGAATAAGTACCAGGCCGAGAAAGTAAATACAGTGGTCCATTTGTCTTACTAAAGACTCTTCACGGCATTTCACCAACATGGCTGCACTCCAATGACTGAAACAAGTAAATGATTGTATACATACACACACACAAGGTGCCTCTGTAAAATGCACCCTGTGATCGATATAAAGTAGTGATAATGTGATAATGTGTGGGAGGAAGGACTCCTTGGTCTTACTGATAGTAAAGCAACCTCTCAAGTGCTGGTGCCATAATATAATTTACACAGTACACTTTTGTAAAGTGACTGGTGTTAAGAAAAGGTGTCTGGCCATAGAAGCTATGCCAAAAATTGAACATACAAGTAAGATGTGATCCCTGGCCCATTTAATAACACTGAATAAGGACTAACTCTGACTGTACTGACCAATTCATGCCACGCCACCATGGAAAAATGACCATAAAGTAATGATGATGGTAGTGGTGGTGATACTTGGAAATAAGTGAGCATTTAGTGTTATAAATAATGTTTAAACTTTGCCTCAAGTGTAAGCTCTCTGTGTGTGATGTTGGTGTTGTTACTTATAAAGCATTGTATTTTTGGATTCTCTGCTCATCATACTATTTGGTGAAGACAGCTTATCTCAGACACTGGTTATCTTAAAATTAAGTGGCATTAGATGTGTGTAAGTATGTCCATTATGCAGACAGACACACACGTGTGTGTGTGTATACATATGTAAAATATTTAACAAGTTTTTCTTCTTTGCAGATGAGAATGCTAACATTGTGCGAGAGTACAAACAATTGAAATCGGAGTTAGATGAATTGAAGAAGCAAGTTGAACTACAACAGGTTAGTGCTTGTATTTCTTTGAAAGGTGAAGTAATTTACTGCCAATATGGGGACATCAATTCTCCTCTGTGGGTGCTTTTAACAGAATTCTCTCTCTCTGTTGCAGACATCTAGGCCACACTCTCCATCTGAGGATAAATGTCCTCCTTCCTTCCCCACTCACCAATTGTGGAATATTTGAAGAAACTCTTGGGTGTTGCTCTTTTACTCTGATTAAGTGATAAAAAAAAAATGTACTCAACAAGGTGGATGCATGGCCTAGTGATTAAGAAGCTCACTTTGTTACCAAATGATTTCAGGTTCAGTCCCATTGCATTGCTATACTCCAGGCCTACCAATACCTTGCAAGTGCATTTGGTAAAACAAAACCGAAAGAAGCCTGTTGTGTGTATATATACATGTGTGTGTGAGGGTGTATGGCCTAGTGGTTAGGGAGTGGGACTCATGATTTCAATTCCTAGACCAGGTGGTGCATTGTGTTCTTGAGCAAAACACTTCATCTCATGTTGCGCTGTGATCACTTTGACACCTGATACAGTGCACCTGTTCGGACGATGTCGATTTGATGGAAGGAGTGAACTAATGCGCAGCACGAACATTTGATCACTATAAACAAATTATTTGTGCAGGTCATATGGCAAAAGCTGAACACTCGTACATCATCTTCAACTAGAGAGTCCATGATGTGTGTATGTGTGTGTTTGTATGTCCCTATAACTTAACAGTTCAGCAGAAGTGATTGATACAATAAGTGCCAAACTTTAAAAAATTAACTCCTGAGGCCAATTTGTTCAACTAAGCCCTTCAAAACCTGTGCCTCAGCATGGTCGTGATCCAACGATTGAAACAAGTAAAAGATAACTTATATCGAACTATCTGTGCTGATCTGCTTAAATCTTCAGTGAAATCAAGGAAGTCAAGGAAGATTTGTGATTTATTTGACTCCTTAACTCAAAGAAAGAAAGAAAGAACAAAAACATTGTACTAGGTGGATGTTAACCCTTTTTAGACACATGGTGTTTTGGTATATGTAATCAAAAAGACACAATTTTTTTTGGCTGAGATACATCTACTGAAAGATGATTTCTGATTAGCTGTTACACTTCAAAACCAACCATTCGCAACATTTGTTCCATCGGGCTGATGGATCGGCCTTAATGTCCTTTCGGCTTGTATCACTTGGGCCAATCAATTGGCCTGGTTGACCCAAGAGGGTTAATAATGACTTTGAAGAAGGAATGATTATCATGAATTATGTTGTTGTCTCATGAAGAGAGTACTCTTTACTCTCTTTTACTTGTTTCAGTCATTTGACTGTGGCCATACTGGAGCACCGCCTTTAATCGAGCAACTCGACCCCGGGACTTATTCTTTTGTAAGCCCAGTACTTATTCTATCGGTCTCTTTTGCCAAACCACTAAGTAACGGGGACATAAACACACCAGCATCGGTTGTCAAGCAATGCTAGAGGGGCAAACACAGACACACAAACACACACATGCATATATATATACATATATACGATGGGCTTCTTTTCAGTTTCCATCTACCAGATCCACTCACACGGCTTTGGTCAGCCCGAGGCTATAGCAGAAGACACTTGCCCAAGGTGCCACGCAGTGGGACTGAACCCGGAACCATGTGGTTGGTAAACAAGCTACTTACCACACAGTCACTCCTGCGCCTGGAGTAGTTGATAGTGATTAAGTAAATCTGTGATCCAGCTGTAGATTAAAGGGTGGAACCATTTAACCACACTTACAATACTGATGCCCTTCACACGTTGTCACAGTCTCACTTTTGACTCTATATTTTCTATGCATGGGTCAGACAGAATTTGCTGAGGTATATTTTCTATGGCCAGATGCCCTTTTTGTGACCAACACTTGTTTTTAAACAAAGTAATATCGCCAATGGTCAGACGTATTTTTCATGGAAGACTACAAATGAACATCATGCTTCTTTACAACCATCATGTGATGTCAAGACAAGGTATACAGGTGTGCTTGCACGCGGGTCAGTCCCACTGTGTGGCACCTTGGGCAAGTGTCTTCTACTATAGCCTCGGGCCGACCAACGCCTTGTGAGTAGATTTGGTAGACGGAAACTGAAAGAAGCTCGTCGTATATATATATATGTATATATGTGTGCGTGTATGTTTGTGTGTCTGTGTTTGTCCCCCTAGCATTGCTTGACAACCGATGCTGGTGTGTTTATGACCCCGTCACTTAGCGGTTCGGCAAAAGAGACCGATAGAATAAGTACTGGGCTTACAAAGAATAAGTCCCGGGGTCGAGTTGCTCGATTAAAGGTGGTGCTCCAGCATGGCCGCAGTCAAAATGACTGAAACAAGTAAAAAAGAGATGTATACATACAACAGGCTTCTTTCAGTTTCTATCTACCAAGTCTTCTTACAAGGCTTTTGTCAGCCCAGTGCTCTATAAAAGACACTTGACCAGCATGCTACACAGTGGGACTGAACCCAAGACCAAGACCAAATGGCTTGGAAGCAAGCTTCTTGACCACACAGCCATACCTGCACCTAGTTAAAATCAACATACATCCCTTACTTCCATTCTTCATCCCTTTTGTGTTTCTCTCTTTCTGTACATTTCTCCTAGTTCTTCTTTCTCAGATTTTCAATCTTTTGGAGCTCACTTTCTGTTCACGAAATTCTCTGAAGTCCTTGTTTACTATTTATCACATCAGCTTCACCCATCTGAGAAGACTTGCCGCCAATAAAGACAGTGCTTCCCTTTTAGTTAGATTAACATTTAGTATTTTTAAACTAGCCATATCCAGCCCAGATATTCTACCTGTTTTATGTTCAGGCCAGCCACATCTGGCTTCTCTCACCTACCCTACAATGTCATTCTAAAAATACACAATCACATCATCAAAGTCTTGAAGCTATTAGATAATGATTGATAAATTTAAAACAATGGGAATAAATAAGGGTTTCTTACGTTTGATGAATAAATCTGAATACTGAAGGGTTAAAAAGAAAATTCAAACTTGCTTGAAGTGATGTTTGCAGTTCTTTAGAGTGATGCTTCACTTTTATTTCATACTATAAATTTTATATTTTCCCTTTTCACATCAGAACAAAAGTATAATATGGTGTAGGTTTTATTTCATTGTTTGCTCATCTAAGGAGGAATTTTGGTTCCTAAACCTCCTTCTAAAATCTTTGCAAAAGATGGGCCAAGCTTATTGATTAAGGCCGGTTTCTTTTGTTAATGCTTATGTCCTAGAGCTATCAAAACCCAAATAGTATCTAGCATAAGATTGTGGCACAACAATGGATATCTGGCTCTAACTAAAGAATTGGAGACTGACTTTTCGAGTGGCCAGTGGAAAAGTATCAGCTGTCAGCCATATTATAGTTCTATGTTATAGTTATTGATCTACAACAATATTGAAGAATATTTTTACCAATATGTTTACTCAGAATGGTTGAACTGTTTTCTTTGCTCTACGTTTGAATTTGCTTTGCCTCCACACAGTGCCAATATTCTGTTCAATAACACTTTATGATTACTATTTGATGTTGAGATTTAGATGCGTATTCTTTATTGTGGCTTTTGCATGTCTATTTTTCCTCTGGTTCCAACCATTTTCTCGAATGTCTGTTTAAATTTTTTTTTATTGTTGTTGTTTTTCTTTTTTTTGCTTTTATTTTGCTATTTTGTTGAATATATATACATATATATATACACACACACACACATATATATATATATACACATATATATATATACACATATATATATATATATATATTATTTATTTATTTCTCAGTATTTCTTACTGTTCAATGCACAGTTTTGTGCATTCATAATCTGCCTTCAATTTTTACATTGTGACATACATGTTAATTTTTTTTTCACTTTAAGAAATTCAGTGTCACTTTCCTTTGTTTTTGTTTTTTAACTACTTATAAATATGTAAATATAGCTTACAAGATACATAATTCTAGATTGCATCATGTGACTTAGCTAAGGAATATACCTTTGTCTTTCAAGGAAAAATTTCTAGCAACAGGCTAGCCTCCCGATTAGAGGAAAATTTGATTCAGCTATTTTATGCTACAGAAAATAAAGTTATGGATTGACTCTGCAATCAATCAGTGTTTGCACATGTTGTCATTCTGTGATGGTTTGTCAGGAACCTCCAGTAAACCTTCAACACATATATTAAGAATACTCTTGGCTTGTCTGCTCTGTGATTGTAATCACCAAACGGAATCTTTGGTCATATATGATACGCAGACAAAATAAATATTTGCAAAATAGATGCAGTAAGTATTACCCCTGCACTTAGTACCACACACTTCCAATGTTGCCTTCATATTTTGGTATTATAAAAGAATACCTCAGTGAGAGGAATTATGGAATAAATTATTGATGTCTGGATTGTGGCAGATGCAAACTCAAAGATACCCCCACCTACCACCATCTTCTAGTTCTCATAATAAGTAAATTATCTACCACCATATAACACTACACCCCACACTTCCTATGAATATTAAAGTAATTTAGAGATTTCGTCGGCTGATATTTCATAACAGCAATAATTGGAAGCAGCTATGTAATAGACATACATCATGGACTATACCAGTCAAGTCTTGACTTGGTCTCCAATAAATCTACAACACACTGGGAAAAAAAGGAAACAGTGCATCTTGCATCATCACAGTCTAACACAAATCATACTCATTGATCACTTGCATAAAATTGAAAGGATGACCAGGCCTTTCAATTTGACTAATTAGGGAAGATGACTGTTTGTTGCTGCTATAAACTCCAGTCCCGTTTATTATATAAACAATCACTTCCAAGGAATTAAATGCACCTAGAACCCTGCAAGACACTACTGTAACACTGCAAAATACTGTTGCACCACTTTAGAATTCTGCTGCAATACTATCCTAGCGACACTATGCCAATCAAGCCAGAGTAATATAAACTGCACACGCGATAAATATTTTGCTGGGATCCTCACAATAATCATCATCATCATTGTTCGACCGTGGTAAAGACAATGGAATTTACCATGCTATGCCAGACTTCATGGTCCATCATAGCATTAAGGAGGTCCTGTTACTGGATGCCTGTATCCCTAGAGATTACATCAGGGTAGGAGAGTGTGCGCCCTCTGGTATTGCGAGTAGATGGCTTCCAGATCTGGTCATCAAATCTAGGTAGAGACTTCAAACTTGAAATCTTCAAAGCCACAGTTGAACCAATTCTACTATATGGCTCAGAAACCTGGACGTTATCAAAGAAGCTTGAGAGGCGGTTGGATGGAACCTACACTCGCCTCCTTATGAGAGCTCAAAATCTCTCGTGGAAGCGTCATCCAACCAAAATGCAAATATATGGGAAACTACCACCTGTGTCATCTCTTGTGAAAGGTAGGAGAGTCCAGTTGTTGTAGAGCTGAAAACGAGGCAATTTCTACTCTTCTCCTCTGGAAGCCATCTACTCACAATAATAATGATGGAGAAGTAATTACCGGACAACTTCTAACCTAGTCCACTTTACCTGTGTCTGCTGTGATCACAGCCAAACCCTTACAGGTATACAAAAATCAAACTAATTTAAAGACCAGGACAAAGCCTGGAAAACCACATGATAAAACCTTTGTATATCAGTGTGTAGAATGGTCTTCAACCATGCAGAAGTAGAGTACATCTGAAGCGTGGATCTGTGAATTATTCATTGTCATTCACCTACCACAAATTAGTCCTGAATCAGGACTCACTGAATTTTTTAGATTTTTAAGAAATAGTGTCGTCGCTTTAAGACCACAACTTGTTCACTGACAAAAATCCGTGTTGCATCTCTGGATTTTTGTCAGTGAACAGGTCGCGGTCTTAAAGCAACGAAAATATTTTGACAAATTAAACTTAAATGTTGAAGTGAATCGAACGGCTTTTTAAGAAATAGTGTTTATACTTATACACCTCTAATCTTAATTTTAATATAAAGAAATACAAACATTGACTTCTTTTTGCTGTGCACAAAGACCCCATATTTCAGAAGATAAAGCATGAGATATTTTCACTTAGAAATATTTCCTAAAAGCATTAAAGCAGTGTAATTGAAGAGACATGGTGCCATCTGTGAGTTGAAACCATTCCATATAAGGCCTAGTGTGTAACTAATACTTGAAAAACATCAATTTCACAGTAGTTCTTACATTATATGGTTTCATTTCACAGGTAGCTAGAATAATTTTGATTGAACAATTGAAAAGGAAATATTTTCAATCTTTTGTTACCATATTTCTGTTGAAACATTCTACCTTTCTTCCAGCTAATTTTCAAAATAATGAAGAATTTAGTAACATAATTTTAGTATTAAGCTAGCATTTGCAACATAAATCCTTATGAAATTGAGGTGGAATGTTTAAATTTAGATCACTTTAAAACTGGAAGTTCATATCAAAGAGCTAGGGGCAGTCTCAGGCAGGTTGATATCAAAAGTATTAAGAATGGGCATAGAACTTGGAAACAAAAGAAAATGCATTTGTAGTTTTAAGGTTATGAGGAAAGAAATTAAACTTAAATCTTGATATGAAAACATGGATATCTTTGTAGTATAGTTATAAACACTAATTATTCCATTAGTTCTATATTGATTTAAGGTCAACCACTATATACATAGAATCCCAGTCCTTACTGCTGTGTGGTGGCTTGTGTGTTTCAATGGCCCTACAAGATATCCCAGAGGTAAAAAAAAAAATGGTTTGCATAGGCCCAACACCCTTACCTCAAAAAAATAAAGCATATTTAAAATCACAATGGAGAAAAATCATCAATGGTCTATGCTCCAATGGGAGCAGAGGCTTAAGTAAGCAAATAACTATAAACATAGAAGGGGGAAGAGTATCTTTTAAAAAGTAAATGTAAACTTGTTTTTAGCCCTTCTTTACTGTATTTACCTTGAGATGCTCTGTTTCTTTCAATTACTTGAAATATAACAAAAAAATTAGTAAAATAACTTAGTTATCATTAAGCTAGTGTTAGGGACATAAATTGTGATTAAGGTTTGGTGGAAGATTTTAACTCAAAGCCTATGAAAACAAGGCATTTGTAGCCAGAGCCAGTTTCAGTCGGGTTGGTAACAGAAGGGTTAAAGAATACTGAAAAATATTCAATGGTTTTTTTTTTTTTTATAAATTGTCCATTGAAAATTGAAGCAAGATACCCATGTGATTTAAATCTAGCTGTATAGTGTAATTGAATTGAAAAGCCTCAAAATCGTGTTGGATTTCAGCATTCAAGGCAATTAGGAGATCAAATATTGTTGTAATGAAAGAAGAAAAATGTTTTAAAATAAATAATTGCGAATGGTAGCAGGATTAGGATCAAAGAACTAATGACTGTTGAGAAGTATCAAGCTCTCTGATGTTTCAGAACTATAAAAATGGTATCTACTTCTTGATCATTATGTTTGAAATTAATAGACAGAATAAATAAATAAATAATGATAAATAAATAAAATAGAAATTAAGAAAAACTACATTGTTGGGTTGAAACTTCTATAATATAACAAGTATTTGCTTGTGTAAGGCATCATAATACATAAAATGCATCCAGCCTCAAAATTATTGTCTGTAATTTGTCTCTAGGTATGTTAGTTAGTTAGTTAGTTAATTTGGCTCAAAAGCAAATAGCAAGGCCATGTAGGGGGACATGGAGTTAAGTACAGGGTGGTGTTCATGTAAAGAGTTCAGGCCACTTGAGGTCCAGGGAGGCTTTGAACAAAGCGGTTGTCGGCATCTTCACCATCTCATCTGGCAGCTTGTTCCACGGATCCGCAACCCGGACGGAGAAAGCTCCTCTCCTTCGATTGAGATGAAATCGTCGCAGGTAGAGCTTTTCGGAATGACCCCGCAGCCGACGCTCCAGAGCAGGAGTGAAGAACAGCTCTTTCGAGAGGTTACACTTCCCGCTTATGATGTTGTGGGCGAGAATGAGATCACCACGGCGGCGGCGTTTTTCAAGAGAATAAAGGTCGAGCGTCCTCAGCCTTTCTTCGTAGGACAATTTTTGAGACCATGAACCAGGCGGGTAGCCAGCCTCTGGACTCTTTCGAGGTGCTGTATGTCTTTGAGGAGATAGGAGAAGAGGCTTGAATCCCATACTCCAATATGGGTCTCACCAGCGTGACATAGAGTGGCAGGAATATGGCTGCTGTGAGCACTCCGAATGACCGTCGAATCAAAAACAGAATTCCGCGCGCTTTGTTGGCAGCATGGACGCACTGGGCCGAAGGCGAAAAGGAGGAATCCACCAAGATACCCAGGTCCTTTACCTGATCGGTCCTCTCCAGCAGCAGACGACCCGGCTCGAAATCAAGTTGAGTTGTAGGAGTAGAGCCGACAGGCAGATAACAGCACTTTGACACGTTCAGACACAGGTCCCAATCGTTAGACCACTTCCAAATTTGGTGGAGGCATCGACGAAGATCCTCTATACTACCGCGAGGAGCGACCAGTTTGATATCGTCGGCAAATAGAAGGGTGTGTTGCGTGAGGTCGTCGGGCAAGTCATTTATGAAGACTAAGAACAACAAGGGCCCAAGCACTGAACCTTGAGGCACGCCGCTGCTCGCACTGGAGACGTCGGACCGCGAACCATTAACTTGAACATGGAAGGAGCGATCTGAGAGGAAGGCACCAACCCATCGTACAATATCCGGATGGAAACTATATGCTTGAAGCTTGACAAGTAGTAGACGGTGGTTTACCGAGTCAAAAGCTTTGGCAAAGTCCAATAAAACGATGTCAACAGCATCACTATCATCGAGGATGCGCGTCACCAATTCTTCCATTACTAGTAAGTTGGTCAAGCATGATCTCTTCGGCATGAAGCCGTGTTGGGAATCAGTGATCGAGGCTGTGCTTAGGAGGTGGAGCATCATACTTTTCTTAAGGATGGTTTCGAACATCTTGCTGATTATTGATGTAAGGAAACCGGTCGGTAGTTAAGCGGGTCTTCGCGGCTCCCTTTCTTGAAAATTGGGCAGATTATCGCTGTTCTCCAGTCTGCAGGTATAACACCCGTCGCCAATGACATATTGAATAGTCGTGTTAAGGGCTCGCAGATGACCGGAGCCAACGCTTGATAACCCGTGGGTGTATGCCGTCAGGGCCGTGACCCTTGTTGACATCGAGGCCTTGAATAACACGTTTGACTTGGTCCCGCGTGATGATCAATCGAAGCATTGGAGGTACCGATCTATCAAATGGAGGGGGTTCACGACCATCATCTTGTTTGAAAATAGTTGAAAAAGCCTCGGCAAATAATTGACTCTGTTGATAAGGGTCCTCAATCGATACGCCTGTTGAGTCTACCAATGTTACAATCTGGTTGTTCAAGCGGGAATTCCGCTGGACATGGCAAAGAAGGTTTTTGGATTGCTACTGGCATTTGCCGCGATTTTGTATTCATAACTATATGTGTATGTGTGTGTGTGTGTGTGTATATATATATATATATATATATATATATATATATATATAAAATATCTATATAAATAAGGATAAGATTGTTATTTTAAATAGCTATCAAATCTTGTGACAGCATGGAAGAAAAACCCTTATAGGTTATAATAATTATTTAAATTATAAATAAGAGTATCTAAGATATACCACCATGCTTGAAATAGCTATCAAAACCCAATTCTAAAGCCACATCAAGTACAGCACAAGGTGAAAAAACAAAAGACAAATAAACTAGTATAAAATTGGATAAAAATACATTTCCAAGAAAGGAAATAATAATAATAATATTAATATATTTTACTATAGGTACTAGACCTGAAATTTGGAGAGAGGTGGTTAGGCAATTACATTGACCCTATTGCTCCACTGATACTCATTTAATTGACCCTCAAAGGATAAAAGGCAAAATTGACCATGGCAGAATTTGAACTTAGAATGTAAAGCTGGAAGAGATGCCACAAAACATTTTGTCCAACATGCTAATGATTCTGTCAGTTCACTGCCTTGATAACAGTAATTCTGATAATTATAATAAAAATAACCCTTTTTAATTTTGGTACAACACCAGCAATTTTGAGAAGAGGAGATAAGTTGACCCTATCAGCCCCAATATCCCTAGTGCTTGTCTGGTATTTTATTTTACCAATTCTGGTGATGAACGGCCAAGTTGACCTCAGTAGGATTTGAACTCAGAATATAAAAAATAATATAATAATGAATTTATTGTATACAGTGCTCAGGTGCACCACAACTTGTCAAAAGTGTGTATAAAGCATATGCAGTAATGTACAAATGTCTGCAAAGTGAACAGTGTATGAGTCAGATACATGCTTGTGTGTGTATGGAGGGGAGAAAATCAGGTGTAGTGTTGGTGAATCTCAGGAAGCATGGAAGTTTTGAAGGATGCAGTGCTCTGACTACTAACAACTGATGCCGGCAGTCTTAGCGTGAAAAAATGTTTCCGAAAGTCATGGGAGCTGTGCTGTTTTCTGACTTTGTAAACATGTCCATGGGTGTTAGATAGACGGAGTTTGAAAAGGTGCTCAGAGTTATTGCTTGTAAAATGGTTAATAATTTTATGGGTGTCTGCCAAGTCAGCTGCCAGACGTCAGAGTTTCAATGTATCCATGCCCAGGGAAGTAAGGCGTTCGGAATATGGCAACTACCTGATGGAGGCAGAAGAATTACTGCAAGGCATTTTGTCTGACATTCAAACAATTCTGCTAGCTCATTATCTAATAACAACAACAATCATAATAATAATAATAATAATAATAACAGTCATAACCTCACTATTAGTACTGCTGTTACTACTACTATTAACATGACATTAATATTTTTGACAGTCAAGCATGATACTACATTAACTGCAACAATCCAAGGTGAAGACAGTATTTTAGGTTTTAATTAAATGTCTAAATGATTTTTACCTGTTCTTTTGTGTAGAGTTTTTGGTTTTATAAGTTTGTTTCCTTTTTGTTTTTTTTTTTTTGTTGTTTTCTTTTACTCCCTTTCCCTGCATTTCTCCTTTTGCTGTTTTTTCTTTTGACTGTATTTTGCGTTATACGTTACATGTGTGTGTGTGTGTGTGTGTATATATTCCCCATTTAATTCCCTGTTCTACCAATTTTCTTTTCTCTGTTGCTTATAAATGAAATGAAGTTTTCATTTAAAGGTTACAATATCAATTTTTTTTTCTTCTAATTTTTTTTTTTTTTGTCATTGAAATATTGATCATTTTATTTTTTTTAATTATTACATTTAATTCCAATGTACAATAACTACAAGGTCGGCAGAGTGGTTATAGGATTGTCAACTATTCAGTGATTAGTTCAAATCTAAAACATGGGAATTCCAATTTTTTTTTTGTCTTATCTGAATATCTGAATTGTCAAATTGATAAAAATAGAACTGAGATTATTATCTTTAAGCGAAAATAAAATTGAAATAGTTTCTTTAACCTCCAAAACAGGAGGAAATCTACAAAAAATAACAAAAAAAAACCATTTTCAACTTGTATTAAAAAATTTATAGCTGAAGGAAATTTCAATAGAAGTTAAAATTTGAATTGAATATAAAAATGAAGAAAATGGCAAAAAGTTCTTCTCCAAAGTAGTTTAGTATTGATGTTTTAGTGAATTTCTAGATGAGAAAAACAAAAAACCTTGTGAAGGCATATGGCTTAGTAGTTTGAGCATTTGGCTCATGATCGTAAGGTTGTGAGTTTGATTCTCAGCAGTGTGTTGTGTCCTTAAGCAAGACATTTTATTTCATGTTGCTCCAGTCCATTCACCTGGCAAAAACGAACAGAACCTATATTTCAAATGGCCAGACTTGCCACATTCTGTATCATGTTGAATCTCCC
Source organism: Octopus sinensis (assembly GCF_006345805.1). NCBI lineage: Eukaryota > Metazoa > Mollusca > Cephalopoda > Octopoda > Octopodidae > Octopus > Octopus sinensis. The sequence goes on from NC_043008.1 coordinate 55,203,245, forward strand.
TGAGAACTACGTTAAGGGTATGCATGTCTGTGGAGTGGTCAAGCCCATATACATCATTGGCTCTCACACAGTTTCTACTTGGCAAATTCACTCACAAAGCACTGATCAGTCTAGATCTATAGTAGAGTACACTTGCCCAAGGTGCCATGCAATGTGATTGAACCTGAAACCATGTGGTTGCAAAGTATGCTTCTTAACCTCACAGCCATACTTCAGAAGACACTGATGCCTTCTCGCCCCCCCCCCATTACCGTTGACCCAACACAACATCTAGGATGTAATGGCTGGAGGGAGGGATAGAGAGAGAGAGAGGTCTGTGCCAGTACTTGGCTGGTACACATTACAGCTTAGCAGACTACAGCAATGTAAAGTAAGGTGCCTTGCCACCTAGTTCAGGAATTGAACCCTAACCACTAGGCTGCATGTCTTCACAAGTGAAATAGTAAAAAATGAAAAATTCTATTTAGAAAATAATCTTCAAATTTTAAATTAACTTTCAAGATTTGGTTCTTTTTTTTTCTTTCATTATTGACCTTTTCAAATGCATTTAATCAAAAAAAAAAAGTTCCAATTTTCTTCTATCTAATTTTTAGCGTATGGCATCTATACTTTTTTTTTTTCTTTTTGTGACAGTGGGATTACTTTAGAGAAAGACAAAAAGAATTTGAATATATTTTAATATGAGTTATTAATTTTAAAAATATATGGTGGTGAGCCTCGGTTTTCTTGAGATTTCTTTTATTCTTCTCTTGACTTTGTGGAGATCAAACAAAAAATTACTATTGTATAGATAGCTTATGAAATTGTTTTGAAGTGTGCATGCATGCATGTGTGTACCTTTGTGTCTGTGTTTTTGTCCCCCTTCCCCTCGTGTCCACCACCCGATATCCATTGTTGGTTTGTTTATGTTCCTGTAAATTAACAGTTCAGTAAACGAGACTGATAAAATAAGTACCAGACTTCAGAAAAAACTACCAGTGTTGATTTGTTTGATTAGCCCTTCAAGGTGGTGTCCCAGCAAAGCCGGAGTCCAGTGACTGGAATAAGTAAAAAATAAACGACAAGATGCTTATATCTGTCTGTACATAGTCACAAGTAAAAAGTCTGTAGAAATATTCTATGATATAATGTAAACATTGATATAAGACAGCACTCCTGTGATATATCGGTTGTTTTACTTTTTACTTTATTGAAACTTATGAATAAATGTAATGTTCAGGATAAATTTAATGTTAATTATACATACACATAGCCACATGTCTGTATATACATACATGCATACATAAGGTGCCAAAATTTGTAAAAAGTGTTGCGCTGGCAGATTCAAGCACCCTGAACGAAATGCTTAGCAGTATTTCATCCATTTTTACATTCCAAGTCCAAATTCCGCCAGGTTGACTTTGCCTTTCATCCTTTCTGGGTCAATAAAAATAAGTATCAGTTGAGCACTGGTTGATGTAACCGACTTACCCCATCCACCCAAAATTTCTGGCCTTGTGCCAAATTTTGAAATCACTATTATTATAACCATCATCATCTCTAAGGTGGTGAGCTGGCAGAATGGTTAGCACGCCAAATGAAATACTTAGCGGTATTTCGTCTACTGCTACATTCTAAGTTCAAATTCCGCTGACATCAACCTTGCCTTTCATCCTTTCGGGGTCGATAAAAATAAGAGTAATCAACTCATCCCCTTCCCCAAAACTGTTGCCCTTGTGGCAAAATTTGAAACCATTATCATTATTGTAGTTGTTGTTAAGGCAACAAGCCTGTAGAATGGTTAGCACATCAGCGGAAATGCTCTGCGGCATTTCATCTTCATGATCTGAGTTCAAATTCCACTGAGGTCAACAGGGCCTTTCATCTTTTCGGGGTTGATAAAATAAGTTGAATACCAGTTGAATGCAGTCAACCTATCACCTCTCCCAAAATTGCTGGCCTTGTGCCAGAATTTGAAATCATCTTCATCATCATCATCATCATCATTATTAGTATGATTATTATTATTATTATTATTATTATTATTATTAGTAGTAGTAGTAGTAGTAGTAGTAGTAGTAAGGCAGCATATGGTGGAATCTTTAATGTGTTGGACAAAATGCTTAGTGACATTTTTCCAAATATTTCCATGGTCAACAAAATAAAGGACCGGCTCAATACTGGGATCAATGTAATTGACTAGGCCCTCTCTCACTAAAATTACTGCTCTTGTACCAAAATTTGAAATCTTTGTCAGCAGAATTGTGATCCTACCAGACAAAATGCTTTTCTTCCAGCTTTACATTCTGAACTCAAATTCTGCCGACGTTGACTTTGCCTTTCATCCTTTCAGGGTCTATGGACATTGGGGCCGATGTAATCAACTAATCACCTCTCCCCAAATTTCAGACTTTGTGCCTATAGTAGAAAGGACTATTATTATTATTATTATTATTATTATTATTATTATTATTATTATTACTATTACTATTATTATATATATATCAGGTCATTAAGAGTGAAATGTTTGATTTTCTTATGTACCAAGTTTGAAAGTCATTAACTCTAATGTTTTATCCTAACAATACTTTGTTTTACAATATTGAAGAGACCAAGAGATAGAACATTATCACTTTTTGAAATGCAAGTCATGGTTTCTGATTGTATTGTGAGTTTTCTCTTGTAAATCAATGTTTGTGAACCCATGACTAGATCAAAAATTTGTGTTGTTTATGAATTTGAGTTCCGTTGTGTAACCAGTGCATCTCAGACAGCCCGAAACATCAATGAGGTGTTTGGTGAAGATGTGGCGAATGAGTACTCTGTATGTCAGTGGTTTGAGAAGTTCCGGTCTGGCGACTTTACTCTTGAAAATCAGCCCCGTGGTAGATCTGAGACTAAGGTGAATAATGATGAGCTGGAAATTGTAGGGGAAGTGGATGCATCTCAAACTACACATGAGTTAGCAGCAAGGTTTGATGTTTCGATTCCAATTGTATTGGACCATCTGAAACAAATCAGCAAAGTAAAGAAGCTGGACAGGTGGGTACCACACAAACTGAACAAGCATCAAATGACACATCTTGAAACTTGCTGTTCTTTGCTGTCATGGCATAAAAGCAAACCATTTTTGCATTGTATTGTTATGTGTGATGAAAACTGGTTTCTTTTCAACAACAGCAAAATTCTGCATGGTAGTTGGATAGAGATGAAGTGCCAAAACACAATCCAAAAAAGACTATTCACCATAAAAAGCTAATGGTTTTGTGTTTTGTTTGTTTGGTGGTCCAGCACTGGTGCCATTCACTACAACTTCATGAGACCTGGTAGGTCAATTACAGCAGATGTATACATCAACCAATTGAATGAAATGATGAGTGAATTTGCAATTAAACAATAGAGATTGGTCCATAGAGACAGGCCAATTCTCTTGCAAGACAATGCTCAACCACATGTTGCACAAAGAATCCTACTCAAGTTACAAGAACTGAACTTGAAGTACTCTGTCATCCACCATATTCACCAGACCTTACACCTAATGACTATCATGTTTTCCAGGCATTAGACAACTTTTTGCAAAGAAAAACCTTTAAATCTGAAGAAGATGCAAAAACAGCATTTCGTGATTTCATCACCTCTTGCTTTCCAGAATTCTTCGCTGCCAGCATAATTAAGCTACCGATAAAATGTCAAAATTGTGTTGATAATTTATGGGCATACTTTGATTAACTGCATTGCTTTTTGTTGAGATAAAGTAAAATAAACTTTCAGTTTAAAATCAAACATTTCATTCTTAATGACCTGATGTGTGTGTGTGTGTGTGACCTTCACTACCATCTAAAAACTAGTTTTGGTTTGTTAATTAATGTCCCTGTAATTTAGTGGTTTGGTGAAAGAGACCAAGAGATAGAACAAGTACCTTACTTACTGTAAGTAGTGGGGTTGATTTGTTCAACTAAAACCCTTCAAGGCAATGCTCCAGTATGGCCACAGTCCAGTGACTGAAACAAGTAAGAGATAAAAGATATTCATGATATCCATGTATACTGTAGACTCTATCATGCTGTCGCCTAGTATGTCTGTTAAAAACACCAGCCATGGTAACAAGGGTTCTGTTAATAGTTATCAAGATTATTTGCAGAAGTACTTCCTGAAAATGGTCATTTTGTTTTCTCATTTGCCAGCCCTGTTTACGGTATGAATAAAGCAATAAATCTTGTTTCCCTGTTGTCTCAGAACTACTTTACACTTAATTAGTCTATTGTACACTGTGACTACTTCAGTTGCCTTATCCATTTCCTGACTACCTTAATTATCTTCATGTTATGGCAAGGACAGTGGTGGTTGGCATGACATTACATACACACATACACATGTGTGAGAGCATATATAGGTGTCTTAAATGGTTTTAACTGTTGGCACCATGCATTTTTCACCAATTAGTAACTAATTTAACCATGAATACTTGTGTTAGTTTGTTGCTTGGTTCTATTGTTTATGTGATAGTTTTATAACCAATCTGGTTTTTATGGAAATCAGCAAAATATAAGCAAAGTAGCTAGTTCTTAACAAGCAAAGTAATGTCCATTGCCACCTCAACAGGCTGTTCCATATAGAACAATGTTACTATTATTTTTTTAACTCCAGGAGAACGTCTTTTCTGGCTGGTTAATGACAATCTGTGTCTGATGTTTTGCAAGCAGGGGAGGGAACCAGAGGAACCAGCAGGGGAGCTGGTTGTTAACCAGTTGGAGATGTTCTCCTGGGGTTGAAAAATAGTGGTTTGTTATTGTACCATACGGAACAGTCATGTTGAAGTGGCAACAGATATATATAAGATAGTTGTTCTGTCAGCTGATGTTTTTCTATGTAGTTCTACACTGTTGCTGACTGCAGTTTCTTTGTATCCAAAGAACATAAGGAAGAGTGACATGCCCTCAAGTGGTTATGTAAACCAAGCCTTGATCAAGAGGCTCTGGTACACTTGGAGCAAATATGTAGGCTGTAGTCAGATGGGGGTCATGAAATTACTCTTTTTTTTTGGGGGGGGGGTATTTTCATCTCTTCTCCATCACTGCAGGGCTTTTCTTCTTGTCTATGCTAAGTAAATTTTTAAGTGAAAATTAGCGCCCAAAATCCAGTCTCATTCTATGAACTTGAAGGCCTGACCATAGTATCTCAGCATGCTAAGATGAGTGAAGTGACCAGTAAGCAGTAGGTTTTTTACATTGGAATTGCCTTCTTTTAGGTTAATTGCTTTACAGGGCTAGATATCTCTACCTACCTTGGATAGCTGGAAAGGTATCAGAGGGCACCAGATTACCTCAGAGACTCCACTCCTTGATTTGCTGTCATGGTTATCTCCCTTAGCCATTTCCTTTCCCAAGGCACTCATGAGATAATTTGGGTTTGTGGTTGACATTTCTTCCATAACATGCTAATTTATCAATAGCGAGGTCCCTGATGGATGCTACTAATCTGGGTCAGACCTGGGAACAAAAGTGGCTAAGAGGTGGTTCCACATTCCTCAAAACCCTAGTTCTCCCAAACCAGGGCCCCACTACCAGATACAGTTTGAAGTTATATTCAATACCAAGAACAGCAATAATAAACACTATTAAACTTATTTCAAAGATTTGATGGACCTAAGAAATCTGTTGTTCAAAACAAAGCATCTTCGCATAATAAAAAAAGCAAAATAGTCAATGAAAATATTTTAAAACTGGAGTGGCTGTGTGGTAAATAGCTTGCTTACAAACCACATGGTTCTGGGTTCAGTCCCACTGCGTGGCATCTTGGGCAAGTGTCTTCTGCTATAGCCTCGGGCCGACCAATGCCTTGTGGGTGGATTTGGTAGACGGAAACTGAAAGAAGCCTGTCGTATATATGTATATATATATATATATTTATGTGTGTGTATATGTTTGTGTGTCTGTGTTTGTCCCCCTAGCATTGCTTGACAACCGATGCTGGTGTGTTTACGATCTCGTCACTTAGCGGTTCGGCAAAAGAGACTAATAGAATAAGTACTGAGCTTACAAAGAATAAGTCCCAGGGTCGATTTGCTCGACTAAAGGTGGTGCTTCCAGCATGGCCACAGTCAAATGACTGAAACGAGTAAAGAGAGAGTATGTAGTTTGTGAGTCAGTTTGAATGTTCTTTCAGTAGCTTGCACATGCACTGCCACTAATGCACATGCACACACATTGCACACATATATAACTGCTTCGTTTATAAGTCTGTATATTATTAAACATGTAATGCATGAGGGATTCAGTACAGGTTGTAGGAACAAAATGTTTATCTACGAATGGTGATCCTCTGTTTCGAACTTTTGACAAATCTGACTTCTCAAAACATTTGGGTTTACAAAAACCAATATTGACAAAACCTTGAAGTAACCAGTCACCAGAAAATGCCAGCTTCTAAATCCTGCTTTCTCATTAGGTAAAATTGATTGAACTTTAAACCCCAGTAACATTTTGCTGAAACTTTTCTGGAACAAATAAATAACAAAATTGGATTTAACGTGAAAGATTATTTCAATATACCAAATTTGGAAACTTTGACATAATTCTAAAATTTCACTATATGTGATAGCAACAGGTAGAGAGACAGACAATTACAAGACCACACACACACACACACATTTACAAACACAGGTTATCATGAGTTTCAAATAGTGTGTAGTAGGCCTGCAAAACTGACCAGTGTTTCATTAACTTGTTATGATACCAAGTTTAAACTTTGGCTTATAGAGCTTGCAAGGGATGGTGACCTCTGGCCAGAAGACTTGGCCAAAATACTTAAGACTGAAATAAAATCTCTAGTAGATCCACAACAAGAAAATGGGTTTTTGGATTTACAACAATGACTTTGGGAAAGGTATGAATATAAGAGCATCTTATTTAGAATAAAGAGTACACTGTAGAGCAGTGGTCAGTTTGCCAGCAAACTAGATGCAAGCCTTCATTCCAAACACCATCTGTACAGTATTTTCTAACATAAGTTCTATGTAGTATATAGTGTAATCATGTAGTGTAAAAGGCGGTGAGCTGGCAGAAACGTTAGCACGCCAGGCGAAATACTTAGGAGTATTTTGTCTGTCTTTATGTTCTGAGTTCAAATTCCGCCGAGGTCGACTTTGCCTTTCATCCTTTCGGGGTCAATAAATAAAGTACCAGTTACACACTGGGGACGATGTAATCGACTAAATCCCTTTGTCTGTCCTTGTTTGTCCCCTCTATGTTTAGCCCCTTGTTAGCAATAAAAAAAAAACATGTAGTGTAAACATTCAAGTATCATCACTATCTTTCTAAATCCTGCTGCATTCCGTGTAAAAGTTTTGTCCTCCAAAGTTGTCTTAGTGTATAATAGGTCAACCTGTCCATTTTGGCTGTAAATTTTGGTCTATTTGATTTGTATGCCAAGAAATACAGTAATTATTTCTTTGTTCACATTCATTACATAGGCATAGAAATGGCTGTGTGGTTGAGAAGTTTACTTCCAAACCAAATGGTTTGGGGTTCAATCTGACTGTGTGACACCTTGGTGTCTTCTGCCATAGCCCTGGGTTGACCAAAGCTTTGAGTGGCCTTGATTGACAGAAGCTGGAAGTAGCCTGTTCTTTACATGTGTGTGTTTTTGTTTACGTTTGCACTTGTCCACAAATTGCTCAGCTATGAATTATTGCTGTCATTTTCTTGTTGATATATCATCCATGGGCTCTGTGCCTTCAGAGATGTGTGTGTAATGAGATATCCCATTTTTGAAAACAGATGAGGATTAGTGACAGGAAGGGTATCCGGCTGCAAACTAATGTCTCTGTAATATTTTCATTTAACCCTTGCTAACATGGAAACACAGATATTAAGATAGAAAAAAATATAGGTAAATTTCAAATGCTTTTGAGAAAGGCATGCATGCCATATAATCTCCTTTCCCCTTATATTCTCATCAGAGATCAATGCTAAAAGAATCATAGTTAAGTGAGCCCACCTTCTGTTTTAGTTCCTATTTGAAATTATCTCAGTACATTTATTCTACTGATGTCTTGGTGTCTTTAGAAAAGGCTTGAACATGATAACTATGCCATTTAGTGCATGCGCCCGCACACCCACACATCCACACTTCCTCCATGTAACTTAATTTTAAAGACAACCTTGTGCCTGGTAAAAAAAAGAAGTCAGTATTTGTTGAAATACATTTGTTCTTGAGAGAATATATTTATTTGCTCTCTTTCAACCTATCTCTGTCTCTCTCTGTATCACACATTCATTCACTCAACCTGTGTCTCTCTCTCTCTCTCTTTGTCTCATTCCCCACAAATGTTTAGCAAGAGGCTGTTCAAGCGTGGAACTACGCAAGTCGATTAAAGAAAACAGTTGACCATTTACAGGTTATTAAATGCATTTTATTTATAATTTTTTCTATATTATATTATAGAGTATGCATTAATTTATTACCACTTACTGAATTATTATTATAATTATTATCATCATCATTATTATGTCTTGTGTTTGCACAGTGCCACAGATTTTTAATTGAAGGGTGTAGCAAGTGAATTAACTCCAGTAGTTTCTTGGTACTTCCAATATTTTTTTGATCTTCATTCCCCCACCAATGGAAAAATAAAAAGTATTATCAACTCTAAGTGATATTTGAATGCACAATTTAGAGAGGAACTAAATACTTTGAGTAGTTTTATCCACCACAAATATCATCATCGTCATTATCATTATTATTCTACCAAGGTCATCATTGCCTTTCATCTTTTCTGGGTTTTTGAAATAAGTACCAGTTGCACATTGGGGTCGATGTAATTGGTTAGTTCCTGCCCCCAAAATTTCAGGCCTTTTGCCTATAGTAGAAAGAATTATTATTATTGAGTGAGAGAGCAGTGCATGCCATCAAAGTGATACTGGGGTACAAATATACAAAGCCCAGTATACCCATCATGACTACCCATCTGATAAGGGTACACCAAGCACGTGTATCACAACCATACGTGCAAGAAAAACTCTGCATGGCCTTGCAGATGAGGGCCCTGTTAGAATTTTCTTCAGGTCGAGTGGTCATTGTTGTTGTTGTTGTTATTATTATTATTATTATTATTATCATTGAGAAGGTGGTGAGCTGGCAGAATCATTAGCACATCGGGCAAAATGCTTAGCAGCTTTTCATCTGTCTTTACACTCTGAGTTCAAATTCCACCAGGCTCGACTTTGCCTTTCCCCCTTTCAGGGTTGATAACATAAGTACCAGTTGAACAATGGGATCGATGTAATTGACTTAGCCCCTCCCTTAAAATTTCAGGCCCTTGTGCCTCTAGCAGAAAGCATTATTATTATTAGTAGTAGTAGAAGTAGTATTAGTATTAGTAAGGCAGCAAGCTGGCAGAATTGTTGCCCTGTCAGAAAAAGTATTTTGTGGTATTTCTTCTGACTTCAAATTCCATCGAGATCAACTTTGCCTTTCATACTTTCTGGGCTGATAAAGTAAATATTTCCCAAGTATGCAATGTAACTGACTGACTCTCTCCCCTTGAATTGCTAGTGTTGGGCTAAAATTTTTAACCTATATCATTATTATTATTATTATTATTGGGGGCAGTGAAAATAGCCAAATCATTATAGTGTTGAATTAGAACCTTTGTAGTAATTGGTTTTGTCCTTCTCCATTCTGTGTTCAAATCTTGACTGGAATGATTATAAATTTTTTTTTTTATTTTTTAACTTTTTGAAAATTAAGTACCAGTTATATTCTGGGTTTAATTCAGTCACCTATGTCCTTCTTCTTATAAATATATGCATTTGTGTTATTGTAAGATATTTCATTTTTTTTTTCTTTTTGCATTCATTTTTGCATGCTTGCATGTCTGCAACGCCTCATTTGTTGGGGCATATTTTTTTCACAATTGCAGGTCTTTCATGTTTACAACCATTCGGCTGTGAAGTAGAAGTCAAGTGAAAGTCTTTCCTGTTAACAACCCCTTCACTGTAAAGCAAGGTTCAATGATTCTACTCAATTGTGAACTAAGAGTCAGTGACCTTTCTCAACTGTAAAGTAGTAGTTAATGTCACTGTTCAACTGAAGAGTCACAGCCCTCACACTGCTGTGAAGGATTTATGCCCTTGCTCAACTGTGAAGTAAGAGTCAATATCCTTACTCAACTGAGGAATCAATTTCCTTCCTCACCTGGACAGAGTTGATTTCTTTACTTGACTGGGAAGAATCAATTTCCTTATTCAGCTGTGAAGTAAGAGTCAATGTCCTTACTCAGCTGTGACATAGGAGTCAATGTCCTTACTCATTAGTGGCATAGGAGTCGATGTCCTTACTCAGCTGTGACGTAGGAGTCAATGTCCTTACTCAACTGTGATATAGGGGTCAATGCCCTTACTTAAGTGTGACGTAGGAGTCAATGCTCTCACTCAAGTGTGACATAGGAGTCAATGCCCTTACTCAAGTATAGCGTAGGAGTCAATGCCCTTACTCAAGTGTGACATAAGAGTCAATGCCCTTACTCAACTGTGACATAGGAGTCAATGCCCTTACTCAAGTGTGACATAGGAGTCAATGCCCTTACTCAAGTGTGACATAGGAGTCAATGAATGCCCTTACTCAAGTGTGATGTAGGAGTCGATGCCCTTACTCAAGTGTGATGTAGGAGTCGATGCACTTACTCAACTATAACGTAGGGGTTGATGCCCTTTCTCAACTGTGACACAGGTCAATGTCCTTACTCAACTTTGAACTAGGGGTTAATGTCCCTATATCAGACAAAATGCTTGGTGGCATTTTGCTCCAGCTTCTTATGTTCTGAGTTCAAATACTGTTGAAGTTGGCTTTGCCTTTCATCCTTTCAGGATTGATAAAATAAGTACCAGCTGAGTACTATTGACAATTTAATTGACTAACCTTCTACCACGAAACTTCAGGCCTTGTATCAATATTAGAAAGCATCATCATTATTATTATCATTATTATTGGTGATCTCATCAAGATAAACAGTGCATGACCTTGCAGGTGGGAGCCCAGTTAGAAGGTACTGCATCAAGGCAAAGCCAGCGCCCGCTACTGCATCAGGGCAAAGCCAGTGCCTGGTACTGCATTAGAGCAAAGCCAGTACCTGGTACTGCATTAGAGCAAAGCCAGAGCCTGGTACTGCATCAGGGCAAAGCCAGCGCCTCGTACTGCATCAGGGCAAAGCCAGTGCCTGGTACTGCATCAGGGCAAAGCCAGCGCCTCGTACTGCATCAGAGCAAAGCCAGAGCCTCGTACTGCATCAGGGCAAAGCCAGTGCCTGATACTGCATCAGGGCAAAGCCAGCGCTTGGTACTGCATCAGGGCAAAGCCAGTGCTTGGTACTGCATCAAGGCAAAGCCAGCGCCCGCTACTGCATCAGGGCAAAGCCAGTGCCTGGTACTGCATTAGAGCAAAGCCAGTACCTGGTACTGCATTAGAGCAAAGCCAGAGCCTGGTACTGCATCAGGGCAAAGCCAGCGCCTCGTACTGCATCAGGGCAAAGCCAGTGCCTGGTACTGCATCAGGGCAAAGCCAGCGCCTCGTACTGCATCAGAGCAAAGCCAGAGCCTCGTACTGCATCAGGGCAAAGCCAGTGCCTGGTACTGCATCAGGGCAATTATTATTATTATTATTAGAGACGCACTGGCCAAGTGTAGAATGGAATGAAGCTACCTTTGGTGAAGGGTCTCATTAATTTGTATCCCTTACAGCCATTTTTGTGTTGAGCTAGAAACTTTTTTTTATGTGACTTGCAAAGAGAGGCTTTTACAAATGAAGCATGTGGCTGAGATACTACTGCTGCTGCTACTACTACTACTACTACTACTACTACTACTACTACTACTACAAAGTCTGCTACTAACACCATCACCACTACATCTATTAACATTGTGAGTCATGTTTACTAATATTGATATTTTAGTCTTGGAACCGTATTTCTTTCCTGTTCTGTTCAGATTATTGACAAAAGATTTTTTTTACTGACTTTATTGCTTTGTATTTGCATTCATATATCTTATGCCTACATGTAGGATGTGTTAATACACACACACACACACGCACACACTTTCAACATTTCACACCCAAACCTACATGATCATCATGGTCACCAATGGCAACATCATCATCATCATCGTCGTCGTTTAACGTCCGCTTTCCATGCTAGCATGGGTTGGACGGTTCAACTGGGCTCTGGGAAGCCCGAAGGCTGCACCAGGCCAATCAGATCTGGCAGTGTTTCTACAGCTGGATGCCCTTCCTAACGCCAACCACTCCGTGAGTGTAGTGAGTACTTTTTACGTGCCACCGACACAGGTGCCAGACGAGGCTGGCGAACGGCCATGCTCGGATGGTGCTTTTTACGTGCCACCGGCACGGAGGCCAGGCAAGGCTGGCAACGGCCACAATCAGATGGTGTTTGTTACGTGCCACCAGTACGGAGGCCAGTCGATGTGGTGCTGGCTACGGCCATGTTCGGATGGTTCTCTTATGGCAACAAATGCCTTAAATCATGTTCTTTTGCCACCTTGAGTTTGCTTTTGTGTAGACTTTGTCTTCAAAACTTCATCCGTAAGAGTTGAGCCCAGGGAGAAAAAAAAATTAATGATTTCTGCCTCTGTGGTTGGATGCAAGAACAGACAGATTTCTTCAAGGGTCTTGATTTAAATGACGTCCCCCAGACAACCTTAATTCAGTTACAGGAACCCATTCTTTGTCAGCATCTTTAGCACCTTGACCCCTTTTGTAGCCTCTTCCACATTCTTGACCCTGTCCACAACAATGACCTCTACTACTGAAACTACCTCTAAAACCTCTGCTACCAGCTGAAGCTGCATCCATCATTGGTGGTCTGTAAGAAAGACTGTAACTTAGTAGTTCAGCAAAAGTGACCGACAGAATAAGTACCAGGCTTAAAGAATACATGTACTGGGGTTGATTCATCCAACTAAAAACTCTTTGAGGTGGTGCCCCAGCATGGCCACAATCAAATGACTGAAACAAGTTAAAGATAAGAGGATGTGCATATATATATGCACATACGTATAAATATACATATCTGTAATCATTGGGGCTCAGGTGGAATTGGTTGAGGCAGCTTCATCTGCAGTTAGATTCCCTTCCTGTCACCAGCCATCACCTGTTTCCAATTAAGGTAATTTTCTCATAATTAGACATGTTTTTCCTGGAAGATGAGCATGGTTGTATGACAATGATGCTCATTTACAACCATCACGTAATGTTTTGACAAGGACACATACACACACACACACACACACACATGACAACGTTCTTTCTATTTCTGACCACCAAATCCATTCACAAGCCTTTGTTCATCCCGGGGACATCTAATATGCCCGTGTGCCTTTTATGCCATCAAGTAATACACACACACAGCACGAAATACAGATGTGAAATGATGATTTCTAATATACTATCACTCACAAACAAGTATGGCCTTGTAGCATGTACCATGCTTTTGTTAGTTGTTATAGGGGCCTATGTAGTTGTGAGCCGACTTAGATACCTTCTAGGCTCAACCCAGCAGAACATGGAGTATGTGACAAGTGGAGGGAGAAAGGACTATGCCAGCGAAATAGACTGGACTATAGTGTTTTTATTGAAGGAAGCAACGCATTGCCTGGTCTGGTCCAGAAATTGAACTTACCACCTTACACTCTTAAACCTAACACCTTAACCACAAAGCCATATGATTTCTATAGGTTCACAGAGAGAATAAGATGAAAAATGGTTTGCTTTTGACAAAATATTCCTTACATTATTTAGTTACAAGACTAAGTTCTAACTACAGTTGCTGAAACCTTCTTTACATTTTGTGATTCTGGGGCCGGATAAGATAAGTACTTGGTATTTATTGTTAACACATTGATCACATTCCAAAGTGTGTGTGTGTGTGAATCTTACTATCCCATAGCTTAGCTTGAGTTGGCATTATGATCAGTTGCTCTATGCTTTCAAAATCTTGTGGAATAAAAATGATCTTACCTGAAAAACCGGTATGGATTGGTGACACAAACTGCAATACCTATAAAATCCTGCCCCAAATATATTGTCATCTACCCCATGCAAGCTCAGAAACACAGGCATTAACCCTTTCATTACCAACCCGGGCAAAACCGGCTCTGGCTCTGTAGTACAAATGTCTTGTTTTCATAAGTTTTGAATTAAAATCTTCCACCAAACCTTAGTCACAATTTATGTTCCTAACACTAGCTGAATGATAACGAAGTTATTTTACTAAATTCTTTGTTATATTTAAAGTAATTGAAAGAAACACAGAGCATCTCAAAATAAGTACGGTAATGAAAGGGTTAAATGAACAAGTGAAGATCACAACGAGGGACTTCTTGCACTTAAACACTTCCTTCACCATTGGCCTGACCCCTCAACCTGACACCTCCACACTTCTTCATCTGACTGAACTTGTCCTCACCCTCAACTGCTTCTCATTCATGGGGGAGTTTTACCAACAGATCTTGTGAGTGGCCATAGGGACAAGAATGGGGCCCCAACTATGCGAACCTTTTCATTGGCTATGTTGAGGCCCAAATATTCTTACAATTCACTAGTTCCACTCCCAAGCTATATGGCCATTATATTGATGACTGTATCTGCACGACCTCACTCTCCCGTGAACAACTAGACTCCTTCCTCTCCTTTGTCCAATTCTACCATCCTTCCCTCGAATTCTCCTTATGCCAGGGACAAGCATAAGTATCTTACTAAATGGCTACCTCACATTTATATAAGTTTGAGAATATCTGGGAAAAGAATGTATGGATGTATGTTTGTGTGTGTGTTTTATTTGTTTCAGTAATTTGACTGTGGCCATGCTGGGGCACTGCTTTGAAGTGTTGTTTTAGTTGAACAAATCGATCCTAGGACTTACTTTTTTGAAACCTAGTTCTTATTTTATCAGTCTCTTTTGCTGAGCCACTAAGTTATAGGGACGTTAACACACAATCACCAGTTACCAAGTAGTAGAGGGGGACAGACACTGATACACACACACACTCACTCACACACATATATACGATGGGCTTCCTTCAGTTTCCATCTACCAAATCCACTCATAAGGCCTTCAGCCCAAGGCTATAGTAGAAAACACTTGCTCAAGGTACCACACAGTGTGATTGAACCTCGAACCAAGTGTGTGTGTGTGTATACACACACATACACACTCACACACAGCATTCTCACATACATACACATGCTTGTGCACCTTAGTTCGTTGGGATCACCTTTCATTCAACTTTTTTTGTCATCTCACCATGTTAGTCTGCTGAATTCTACAGAGATTTTCTCTCTCTGTACACATACATATATATGGTTTCTTTTGGTTGCTCACATCCAAACATTGATCATATTTGTAGCTCAGTTCTTCAGCTGACATTCAACTAATTGCTACTACCAGTAATCACCATTTCTGACCCTTCCTTCATTAATAACTGTGGTGTCCATTTAGTTCAATGCAGTTCTCATGCAAGTTGTATTTGTATCTATTTTATCTGATCCGATCTCTCTGTCCTACTTGTAATTGACCCAGACATGTGTATTTAGTTGTCTTAGAGAATTTTCCTTTCTAGATGTATATCTCTTTCATCCTATTATATTTATAACATTAACATAGCCATGTATTTTGTAACTTGAGCTTGTTTGTGTAATTACATGTAAGCTTATGTATATTTGCACACTTTTTTTGCGATCCCTTGCTTGATTGATTACATATTTTATATGTTTGAATTGGTTATTATGCAAGTTTCAACAAAGAAAACTAATAGATTTTTTTTAATGGATATAATTTTAGCAATAAGAGGATATAGGATATCAGCAACCTTTATTGTCTCAGTCTCAGTAAAGAACAATAGACACCATATAAAAACATATAAGTAACAAAGGGTAACAGAGCATTTAGTCTTGAAATAATATCATCTAAATTTTTCCCATTCCTTTGCTCATATGTGAAGCCTAGCATAGAAGTTCTCTCTTGCACATCATTCTATACTGTATACTATTAGGCGTATTGTATACTATATTGTATACTAATAGGGGTAGGAGTGGCTGTGTGGTAAGTAGCTTGCTTATGAACCACATGGTTCCGGGTTCAGTCCCACTGCGTGGCACCTTGGGCAAGTGTCTTCTACTCTAGCCTCGGGCCGACCAAAGCCTTGTGAATGGATTTGGTAGACAGAAACTGAAAGAAGCCCGTCATATATATGCATATATATATGTGTGTGTATATGTTTGTGTGTCTGTGTTTGTCCCCCAACATCACTTGACAACCGATGCTGGTGTGTTTACGTCCCCGTAACTTAGCGATTCAACAAAAGAGACCGATAGAATAAGTACTAGGCTTCCAAAGAATAAGTCCTGGAGTCGATTTGCTCGACTAAAGGCGGTGCTCCAGCATGGCCAAAGTCAAATGACTGAAACAAGTAAAAGAGTAAAGAGAGTATTGCCATGATTTCTAGAGGAAGTGCAGCTTTCGGTTCATCTAGTGTGAACAGTTTGTGGCACCTTGGGCAAGTGTCTTCTACTATAGCCTCGGGCCGACCAAAGCCTTGTGAGTGGATTTGGTAGACAGAAACTGAAAGAAGCCTGTCGTATATATATATATATATATATATATGTATGTATGTGTTTGTGTGTCTGTGTTTGTCCCCCTAGCATTGCTTGACAACCGATGCTGGTGTGTTTATGTCCCCGTTACTTAGCGGTTCGGCAAAAAAGACCGATAGAATAAGTACTGGGCTTACAAAAGAATAAGTCCCGGGGTCGAGTTGCTCGGTTAAAGGTGGTGCTCCAGCATGGCCGCAGTCAAATGACTGAAACGAGCAAAAGAGAGAGTATACCTGCGGGATTGATAATGGCTATTAAAACAATTCAGAAAAATACGAAAATAGCTTGGATATCTCAAGTAAGTAAAACAATTATGTAAACACTTTATAGTCAGGAATTAAATGTCATTATTCCAGATTTTTCAGGCGGCAAGATGTAGATAACATGCTTAGTGGCATTTCTTTTAGCTTTACATTCTGACTTCAAATACTGCCAAAGTCAACTTTGCTTTTCATCCTTTTGGGGATAATAAAATTTTGAGGGGGTTGATGTAATCGACCAGCCTCCTCCACCAAATTTTCAGTCCTTATGCCTAGAGTAGAAAGAATTATTTCAGATTTCTCTTGTTAATGTCTGAACAATGTAATTTTTTGAAGTTACTACAATCATCTTCATCATCATCATTTAACATGAGCATCATAAAAAAATCAATAATCTTTATAAATTTTAACTTAGCTCAAATATATTTGTGACGTATTTTTCCCTTCTACATGAGTTAAATTAATTTCTTATCATTGCTTCTTGCCAATACTTAATGATCATAATAATAATAATAATTGAGAAAGAAAACAAACTATGCTAGATCATAGACATAGCAACAAGATATGCGATAAGGAAGAAAGAAAAGTCAAGAGATATGACAGGTTAGCTTGGGAAGTTAAGCAGTTGTGGTCGATGAAAAAAGGTAGCAGTCAGAGCCCTGGGGACAGTGAGCAAAAATCTCGAGAAGTACGTGGAACAAATAGGGGCTGCAATAAGGGTGGAGCACTTGAAGAAAACAGCACTGCTTAGAACTGCTTGAATACTCCAGAAGGTGCTTGAAAAATAAGAGGTGTTACCTTAGTTTAATGGTAGTGAACAGCAGACACTGTAGTACATCTCCAGCGTTAGAAGCTGTACAAAGGCAACAAAAACAACAATAATAATAATTATTATTATAATATATTGAAATGAGTTTTCAATTTGCACTACTTTCAAATATATTTATATTTGTTTTCAGTCGGCAATTTTTGTAAGCATAGTTTTTTTGTGATAAGAAGTGTTTCCTTTTTTACAACATGTCATAACAGCTTCAAAAAATTATGCTGTTCAACAACTAAAAAGAGAAATCTTTAATAATGACATTTAAGCATTTACATATTTATTTAACTTAACTTGGAATACTAAAATGTATTTTTGTATTTTCCCAAATTGTTTTGGTATGATTATCAGTCTCACAGATGTGTGTACTAAAAACCAAAGGTTGCTCATTTCTTCAATAACATCCATGGAAGTTTTTACTCTGACTTATTGAAACAATCAATACATGTCATGTATCAATTGTGAAGTCTGTTCAATTCTAGAAGGACACTGTACCACACGAGTACATGCAGTGTTATTGTTTGTCCACCCTCATCAAAGGAATATGTGCCTATTACATCAAAGTTTTCCACACAGCATCCCACTTTTATGCATTCACAGAAATCGAAATCAAATTCGATGACTGGCATCCGTACTAGTGGAGCACTAAGAGCACCACCCGAGCATGATCATTGCCAGAGCGGCTAACTGGCACCATTCAAGCGTGATCGTCACCAGCATTGCCTTACTGGCACTTGTGCCAGTGTGCAGGTGGCACATAAAAGAAAACACCATTTGGGCATGGCCGTTGCCAGTACTGGCTGACTGGCCCTTATGCTGGTGGCACATAAAAGTACCCACTACACTCATGGAGTGGTTGGCGTTAGGAAGGGCATCCAGCTGTAGAAACACCGCCAGATCTGACTGGCCTGGTACAGCCTTCCAGCTTCCCAGACCTCAGTTAAACCGTCCAATCCATGCTAGCATTGAAAGCGGACGTTGATGATGATGATGATGGGTAAAGTGATGCTCATGAATTTGTCTTGGATTGATGTCCTACCAACAGCAGATGTTTTTGCAGTTTTAGACAAGGATGCAAATGAGAAAGAACTGGAAGTGCATTGTGAACAGCAGTGTATAACAACATCCAATAGTTATGTCGACACAAGCAATATGGTGATGAAACAACATTCATGTGTGGCTATCACAATAGTTAGATAATAATCGCATCCATAGTTTCATGATACTACATGTTTTTGACATTCTTTGCAAAAATGGATATCACACGCTTCATATATTTCTTTACAAATAATATATACATGTGTGTGTGTATGCAGCCAGTGTCTTACATATAGAGGATGTAAAATTGTATTGCCTTTCTTTTATTTCTCTCTTGTCATTTTTGGTCGAATGAAGGATTTTGTTTGAAACATTAGCTACATAATTCCCCAAGATAATTTCATGGAAAATCTATATATGTCAGAAATAATTTCTTTTAGAATTGTTAGCATGCCAGACAACAAGCTTAACAGCCTTTCTTCTTGTTCCTTACATTCTGAGTTCAAATTCCACTGAGACCGACTTTGTCTTTCATCTTTTTGGGGGTCGATAAAATTAAGTACCAGTTGAGCTCTGAGGTTTATGCAATTCATTTGCTCCATGTCCTTAGAAGGAGCAATTGATATTCTTTACTCTAGGCACAAGGCCCAAAATTTTGGGGGAGGGAGCCAGTTGATTAGATCAACCCCAGTTGATTAGATCGACCCCAAAGTCCATCCCCTCCTCACCGTGGTGGGGATGCTGGCAACGGGTAGTGTCAAAGCTATGCCGTCAGGAACTTCGGTTCATGGTAGGATTGGTCTGACACCGAGTGGTATTAGGGCCACAACCCGGCAGACGAGGCTCTGGTGAAAATCCTCGGAGTGTCTGTTTCGGCAACCGGCAGCTCCTCGGTTGTTCTGTCCCTGCGTCTGCGGACAATCTGCGGCAAACAGGATGCCTCTACATGCAGGATTGTTGGGGACCGCTTGTGAAATCCACATTTTCCCACGAGACTTCTTCCAAGGAAGAAGCCAACTCAATCCGCCCAGGGTGAATGTTGCCACAAGTACAAGTAAGTACACAACTGGTACTTAATTTATCAACCCCAAAAGGATGAAAGGCAAAGTTGACCTCAGTGGAACTTGAACACAGAACATAAAGTTTTCGCCCTGCGTGCTAACGTATCTGGCAGCTCACCACTTTGAATTATTATTGACATTACAACAGCTTTTCTATTTATTGTGTTATTTTATTGCTCAACTGAGCAACAATCTCATATGCCATATGTATGTATTTGTATTAGGTCATATTGGTTGAACAATATGTAACATGTTGTACACAGCAGTATAATTCATGTATTGATTATATGTGTGTGTGTGTTATACAAGGCCTGATATTTTGATTATACATTTTTATCTGGCTGGGTCTTTATTTCTTTTTTTTTTTTTATATGCCAAGCAAACCTATTATTTGACATTTTATTTCTGGTTTCGATCACTACATTCTTCTGGATATATCTATTCCTAGTTATTTTGTTGTTTCTTTTTTTTTGTTTTTTTTTTTCTCTTTTTTGTTTTTTTCGGTAGGGTGGTGAGATAACTTCACTTGTTCTTTTAGAAGAAATGCTGTTATCTGCTTCCATTCGAAGCAAGCTGTATGTTTTGTTCATAAAAGCATTGCTGTTTTTGGAACTTGTGTGTGTATGTGTGCGAGGATTTCTAGGTTTGGGCATAAAAAGAAGTGTTTGCTTTCTTTTGATTTGAGTATTTCCCTTCGATATTGCTTTCATTAAGGATTCAGCGACATATTTTTATTTTCTTACCGTCTTTATTTATCTTGGTAGGTTTGTTTAGATGGTTTTTCTTTTTTATTACAATGTGTTGTCATTTTTGGTTTTAGATTGTATTCACTGTGTGTGTGTGTGTGTGTGTGTGTGTGTGTATACATATGTTAATGTGTGTGTACATGTTTGAATGTATGTGCGTATATGTGTGTTTGTGTGCATGTCAGTTGTGTGTATATCCATATGTGAGTTTGTGTATGCATGTATGTGTGTGTATATATGTGTGTGTGTATGTATCTATGTGTACAAGTGAGTATGTGTTTATGTACCTGTCAGTGTGTGTATGTGTGTATATGTATGTGAGCCTGTGGGTTTGTGCATATAGGTGTGTGTTTGTGAGTGACAGAGAGAGAGACGGACTATCTGTAGAAGAAATTGATTGAGCTTGAAAATGTTGCTATCAGTTTCCAGAATGCCAACAATGTTCCAGTTGTTATTATTATTATTATCATTATTATTATTATTATTATTATTATTATTATTATCATTATTATTATTATTATTATTATTTCTGCTGGGATCGACTTTGCTTTCATCCTTTTGAGGTCGATGAAATAAGAAACCAGTCAAGCACTGGGGTCAATATAATCAGCTATAACCCCACCCCACCCACCACCAAATTCCAGGTCTTGTGCCTATATTCTTTCTTTTATTCTTTGACTTGTTTCAGTCATTTGACTGCGGCCATGCTGGAGCAGCGCCTTTAGTCGAGCAAATCAACTCCAGGACTCATTCTTTGTAAGCTTAGTACTTATTCTGTTGGCCTCTTTTTGCCAAACCACTATGTTACTGGGACATAAACACACCAGCATCAGTTGTCAAGCGAGGGGACAAACACAGACACACAGACATATATACACACACACATACATCATCATCATCATCGTTTAACGTCCGTTCTCCATGCTAGCATGGGTTGGACGGTACATACATATATACATATATATATATATGTGTGTGTGTGTATATGTATATATATATATATATGTATATATACATGTATATGTATATATATATATATATATATGTATATACGACGGACTTCAGTTTCCATCTACCAAATCCACTCACAAAGCTTTGGTCGGCCCAAGGCTATAGTAGAAGATACTTGCCCAAGGTGCCAGGATTATTATTATTATTATTATTATGGCCGTCAGCCTGGCAAACCTCACTTGACCTCATTCCGTGGGTTTCATAAAGAAAAATACATTATATGTGTATTTACGCCCTTCAGGTTTGTACCATCATGGACAACAGGTTAATTGCTGTCGAGGAGTGGTGCGTTTATTATCCTGTTTTGTGGGACAGGTCAATTGATTTTGTTTTTCAATCATAGTTGTTTGTGTTTTCTCCGCCAACAAGGTGACACTCATATGTGAGAGAGGCAGAGAGAGTGAGAAGCATCACCAAATGTCAAAAAACTAAAAAACAAAAAAACAAAATAAAACAGACAACAGCTGTATTTTTGTTGAAAAAAAAAAAGACAGCAGGTCCAATTTTTTTCAAGACAGGTCTCTTAGAAGATCTTCAGGAAAACAACAGTTCCGTTTTCGACAACATTTTTCAAAATAAAAACAGCAATTTCAAAAATGTAAACAAGGAGAGCCCTTTCGTGAGTGAAGCAATGGACAATGCGAGTACAAGTAACAACAACATTGGCAGCACCATCAACAACTACTACAACAACAACGGGAGTAACAAAAACAACAACAACAATAATGAAAACAATGAAGGGGCTGAGAAACAAACCAGTGCAATGGCTTGGAATAGCTCTTCTAAACTTTCTTTTGCTGGAGCCGCCAAGTTGTATCTTCAGAGACATACGGGGTGCCCAGGGCGTAGTGGGCGCGAACAAAATGGCTCCACACCCAGGACGCCGTGGAGTCGCGCGGCCTGGCTCCTCCTCGCATGGGGTCGGTCGTCGCGCACCGCGACGCACGGCTGACATTCCAGCGGCAGCGAACGGTCGACTCGGAATTGGTACGGACTGGGGGAATCCAACTGTCTAATTAAAACAGAGCATCGCGTAGCCGGCCGAGCCGCACAGACGCGATGTGATTTCTGCCCAATGCTCTGAATGTCAAAGTGAAGAAATACAAGAGGAACTTAAAAATGCCAGACAGCTAGTTGAGAGAGATGGAATAGCTGTAAGGCTAAACACCCTACCAGAGACAATCCAGGATATGATACACCACACAGTGACATGCCGTACAATTGGATTACAATCAAGGAGGGTAGAAAGAGCCACAGAGGCCCAAATGCAAAAAGCTTTTGGTTCTGCCTGGAATCTAAAGGAATATATATAGAGAGGAAGGGGCTATGGAATGGTGGATGTTAGATTTCCCACCGAGGATGAAGCAAAATATCACTCTCTGAATCCCCTCAAAAGTGAGGAGTTAGCATTAGTTCCTTTCTACTGCAGCCAGAGACTGGCCAAAATCATCATTCAACAGGTACCGTCAGAAATTGCCATTCCTTGGCTAATTGTTACAGTGATGATAGACATCAAAGAAAACTCGAAAACCCTCAAAGCCTATCAGATCAAAGAGGAGAACTGGTCCAGGATGACCATAAAACTCCTCATCCAAACCACCCAAAAGAATGTGGATCTCATTCCAGACCAGATACTTCTTCCTGGAAGCAGCATAATTATAGTCAGAGTAGATGGAAGGAAAATAAAGTGCCACACTTGCTTTTCAACTAATCATTTAAAAGCCTTCTGCCCTCAACTGAAGGGAAAAGAGACTTGGGCCAACTCTCCTCCCTTCTCTAGCAACGGCCACCAGAACTCGAGGGACCACAGCAGCAGCACCATCACCATCAGCAGATTCAACCATGGCAGCCTCAACACCAACAACCATACCAACACCGAGTTTCCCCAAACACATCTCAGTGCCCCAGAGTTTCCACTTCCCAATGTGGAGCAGGTGGACATCACAGGTGGAGAGTCAGACCGTGATGAGGAGTGGAAGTTGAAAACTAAAAAATGGAAAAGTAACGAAAAGAAAAACAAACATATGGACAGAAGTAGAAAGAAAAAATCAAACCAACAAAAACAAATATTAGAAAATTACTATTTTTAAGTCTCACGAGAGATATTCAGCAACAGTATTTTGGAGTAAAGATTGTTTGCCAACATAACATGGCAGTCATTATTTAGGCTGAATGTTACTGTAATTTAGCCCCAGGAGACGATGTCAGCAACCTTCGTCCTAAACCAGGACTGCCATGTTATGTTGGCAAACAATCTTTAGTCCAAAAACAAACACAGCATTGGTATCACCAACTCTAACACCTGAAACACAAGCTGTCCCACACACAACAACAACAACAATCACAGTGACAACTACCACCACCACCACCACAACTACAACAGCAACAAACACAAATTAAAGAGACTAATATTACAGACTACATGGCAATAGGCAATTAATTAATGAATAAGCAATGAATTAATGAAGTACATAATAACACCCACAAACATTACTCTAGAAAGCTTCGTTGCACCCACAAACTCCCTACTGGCACACATACAAATCATTCAAACAACACAAGACACATACACACACTTAAAAACCCAATTCCCACAAAAAATCAGGGAATTTCAAGAAAATATCACCAGGAGAACTCTTGGTGATTTTCTGTTGGAAACACCCCAAGCCAACAGGAGGGATGGGCAATCCGCCCCTCCAAACAAAACCAAGTAAATTTTCCTTTTCTTTTCTTTTTCCGACAACATGGTCGTGTATGGAATAGGCAGCATGAATGTATGTGGCCTGGGGTCGCCTGCTCAATGACCCCCAGGGCACTGAATGTTGACGTAGTGGCCATTAGTGAAACCAGAATTTCTAACTCCTGAGATTTGTAACCTATTTTCAGTTACTATGAGGTATACACATCCCCAAGCTGTTTGGGAGCAGGAGATAGAGCTGTCGTGATGATATAGAAAAATCTGGATCCTGCAATAACATCATCATCATCATCATCATCATCGTTTAACGTCCGTTTTCCGTGCTAGCACGGGTTGGACGGTTCGACCGGGGTCTGGGAAGCCAGGGGCTGCTCCAGGCTCCAGTCTGATCTGGCAGAGTTTCTACGGCTGGATGCCCTTCCTAACGCCAACCACTCCGCGAGTGTAGTGGGTGCTTTTTACGTGCCACCTGCACAGGTGCCAGGTGGGGTCCAGCATTGGCCACGATCGGTTGGAGCTTTTAACATGCCAGCGGCACGGAAGCCAGCCAAGGCGGCGCTGGCAACGTTCGGATGGTCTTTTTATGTGCCACCGGCACAGGAGCCAGTTTGAGCGGCGCTGGCATCAGTTCTACAATGGAGAATTGAAGGAAGGAAATAAAGTACTGCAGAAGAATGATGGAAGATTGAGTGTTCCAAGAGGAGTTGTTGGGAAAGGCTTGAGAGAACCTCGATATTTGTGCACATTTATATTTATAAAATATCTACAAGAAGTAATGCTCTTTAAAGAAAAAATTTGAAAATAAATTCAACCATACAGGAAACAAATATAAATATAAAAAATAGCTAAAACCACAGGACAAAAAAATTATTTCGTGACAAGAAACTGGGACAGTACTGATTTAAACATTTATAGATAAGAAAAGCAAGCAATAATACACAAATACAAACAAACTTTATTGAGCATAAAATGTTCAAGGTAATTTCATGAACATTATATCCCATCAAAAATACATTTAGACAAGGAAAGAAACCAGTCAGGGATAAAAATGTGACAGTAGTGTGTCACCAATGAAACCATTATGCAAACTTTTACTGTTCAGTATTTGATTGTTGATTTTTGTTGCCAAGGTGCAGGAGTGGCTGTGTGGTGAGTAGCTTGTTTACCAACCACATTGTTCCGGGTTCAGTCCCACTGCATGGCACCTTGGGCAAGTGTCTTCTACTATAGCCTCGGGCCTACCAAAGCCTTGTGAGTGGATTTGGTAGATAGAAACTGAAAGAAGCCCGTCGTATATATGTGTATATATATATGTGTGTGTTTGTCCCCCTAGCATTGCTTGACGACCGATGCTGGTGTGTTTATGTCCCCGTCACTTAGCGGTTCGGCAAAAGAGACCGATAGAATAAGTACTGGGCTTACAAAGAATAAGTCCCGGGGTCGAGTTGCTCGATTAAAGGCGGTGCTCCAGCATGGCCGCAGTCAAATGACTGAAACAAGTGAAAGATTAAAAAATAAGTGTAGGGTGGAATCAGCTATCAGCTATGACCCCTGTGAAAATTGCCCTACTGTTTTCTTTTGGCTGGGAAGTTTTCGTCTCTCTGTGACTATGGCAAAGTGAAGACAACTGAAAGGTGAGAAGACAAGATAGACTAGCACTTCTTTTGTCGACCAAGCCTTAGTCACTCGGCAAAAGAGAGCAATAGAATAATGATTTAAAATAAGTACTGGGGATCAATTTGTTCAACTAAACCCTTCAAATCAGTGCCCTAGTATGGCCACAATCCAATGACTTAACCCTTTAGAATTCAAATTATTCTATCCAATGAAATGCTTATTTATTCACATTGTTTTAAATTAATTATACATTACCTCATAGCTTCGAGATTTTGATGGTGTGATGGTTAATTTTACGAACAACATTGTTAATAAGGTGTGAGAGGCTAGATCTGACCAGTTTGAACATAAACAGGTAGGATATTTGGGCTGGATATGGCCAGTTTAAATGCTTAAGAAGTAAGAAAAAAAAAAGTATACTCTTTTACTTGTTTCAGTCATTTGACCATGGCTATGCTGGAGCACCGGCTTTAGTCGAGCAAATCGACCCCAGGACTTATTCTTTGTAAGCCTAGTACTTATTCTATCGAGCTTTTTTGCCGAACCACTATGTTGCGGGGACATAAATACGCCAGCATCGGTTGTCAAATGATGTTGGGGGACAAACAGACACATCAACATATACACACACATACATACATACATATATATATACATATATATATATATCCGATGGGCTTCTTTCAGTTTCCGTCTACCAAATCCACTCACAAGGCTTTGGTTGGCCCGAAACTATAGTAGAAGACACTTGCCCAAGGTGCCATGCAGTGGGTCTGAACCTGAGACCATGTGGTTGGTAAGCAAGCTACTTACCACACAGCCACTCCTACGCCTATGCTTATTTAAAAATACAAATCACAACTGCATAAGCTATAAGAACATATCAAGCAGATTATTTACACTGTTGTAGTTCATATTCTCAGACACTTGGGCAACCAAATATATAACTTATTGTCACTTGCATACAAGCAAGTAATCTTGTCTTTCTATTTTTAGTTATTCTGACAACTTGTTCATATTTTCTCATCACACATTCATAGAGTAACAATCTTGCCTTTTGGTGCTGTTGTTGTTGTTAAGCAACAAGACGGGTAAGGGTGACTAGGTGATGGTCTAAGGCTTAGGGGCCGGAGACCCCAGACCTTGGAAAAAAAAAAAACTTTGGTCATCTTGTTGTAGTCGAGGGCTCTTCATTGATGCCCAACACCACTGGGAGGTGGCTCTCGAAGTCGCTGGAAATGGAGATCTCCAGGTCCAAATTCTTGGACGGCGCCTTTTGGTGCTGCTGTCATGTGGTCCAGGCAGTCTCAGGGGCATTCGCTGGAGAAATACATCCTTAACTTTTGATGCAAGTTTTCATTCATTCATTCTGACCTCATTATCAACTTCAACCAACCAAACTGTAGCCCTGCTGATGACAATTTTTGCCATTAATCTCTGCTTAAAAATGGAGTCATTTTCAAACTCTAATTACGTTCAAGACAAATTCAGCTTAGCTTCAAATCCTTCCATGTCATGCATTCAAAATCATGAAAGTTTGAAACCGATTTATTGAATCTGAATAAATTCTTTTTTTACACTTCTGCGCATATGCAAAACTTATTTTCGCATCACACACATACAAGCACACACACACACAGAGTAACTTACATTTCCTCCACAGACGCTAACCCCCACACAACCTCACACGTACACACCCACACAGACACATATACAAACACACTGTACACAAAACACACAGACACAACATATACATACATGCACACACACATACTTCTAACTACCAGTTAAACACCTTTCTACTAACTATTCTCCTATGCCAGGTGTAGGGAGACACAACAGATAGCCACTCCTACCAAAATTCTTACTATAAATTTTTCCTATGACCTTCAGTGACACTTGTCCAACCACACACACACACACACCACACACACACACACACACACACACACACAGAGACCTGCACGCACGCACATACACACACATATACCTCCTTCTCTTGCACTCTCCTGTCTTAGAAAGGACTTTTTCTTCACCCATTCCCTTCTGGTCATTTCAATATGTGACCGCGTGTGTATCATTGGCGATTTTCTTTCTCCGTCTTCCCTTCTTTGGACTTTTTCTATATTTCTGACGAGGAGCTCCGCTCGAAACGTGAAATCCTTTTTCTTTTCTTTCCTTTCCTGAGTGTCCAATGACACAGTACTTGTTCCATGTCCTCGCGTTATTGTTTCTTCTTGCTTGTTCTTGTTTGGATTGACTACATACATCTGTATATACTTATGTGTGTGTGTGTGCTTATGCATATGTGTGTGTGTGTGTGCTTATGCATATATGTGTTTGTGTGTGTGTGTGTGTGTATGTGTGTGTGCTTATGCATGTTTGTGTTTGTGCATATGCATGTGTGTGCATGTGCTTATGCATATGTGTGCTTATGCATATGTGTGCGTGTGCTTATGCATATGTGTGTGTGTGTTTGTGCATATGCATGTGTGTGTATGTGCATAGTTAAAAGTGCCTGTAAGCAAGCCATTGTCCTGACTTGCATTTCCTCATTTAGATCCGGTTCAAACCGTCATTGAAAGCTACAAATAAAATGAATATGGAAATGGCATAAACATTCTCAAACTGCCCTACCCGCATCCCACCCCCATTTCATTTCCAATCTTTCTTTTGGATTTTGTGGTAAGATGACACTCTATTGAAAGCAAACACTGAGGCCAATCAGTATGAACTTGAGATGTTGTACTCCCTCCCGATTTCACTCCAACAAGCTGACCTCATTTCACCCACCTCGCTTTGTGCAGCACTATTAAGGCCACTGAGGAAAAAAAACCACGTTAAGTCACAAATGAAGTCAGTTTTCTTGCACATTATGAAGCTTTATGGATTGTACTACTAATCATTATATTGATAAAAACATCAGCAAGATATCTTAAGGATGGTTAGACAGACAGATAGATTGTTTATCTTACTGATCTATATCTTCTTACAAATATTTACTAATACTTTTTATGAGCTGTGCTTTTCTTTCATGTTATTTTTCAAGTAAGACATTTTTTTATTGTCAGTTTCCCATACTGAAATCACCAAGCTACTAGGATATATTTTTACAAGAGATATCAATATCACCACTATTCAGTCGATGTCGGTGTGAAGACATAGAAAAAGAATCATACACACTGGTTACAGTTCACTTCTTTATGATAATTACTCCTTTAATTACTGATTACTTTGCTTGCTTTGTGAAATTTTTTTTATCGCATGCCCACACACATACACACACACACACACACACACACACACACCACACACACACACACATACACACATGTGGACCTTTACTGACTTTCATTCTGCAACTTATTTTCTTCTCATCTTTGTTATTTGTATGTTGTTAAGTGTGCATGTGTGCATGTCTGTCAGCATTGCTGTGTGTCTTTGAATAGCAAATATCCCAAAATTTTGAAAATTAATACAAAATGACCTTTGCTCTGCCACCTGGATCACTACTTTCAGCTATGGTCACCAAATAGTGCCAAACTAAGCTCAGAGTTTGAAGCGGTCCAATATTACTACACTAAAAATATTGCATCATTGCAGCAGATGAACCACTGGGAGAAGCTGAAAAAAACTATGACTTTGCTCCCTGAAGCAAAGATGCAAGAAATATGTAATAATTTACATATAGAAAATTCTGGAAGGGCTAGTACCTAATTTTGGCATTGAGTGTTATACAAATACTGAAACTGGATACCATTGCATTGTACCAAGGGTACCTTCCACCCCATTTAATGACAGGACCAAACACTGCAGTAGCTTAGAGTTCAAAGGCCTGCAGCTCTGTAATTGTCTGTCAAAATAATTAAACCTCCACAATGTGGATGTAGATGTTTTTGTAAAAGTAACTGGACATTCTTCGATCCTCTATACCAGGTGAGCTATTGGCTCATCTGGTTCAGACAAGGACAGCAGTGTCAAATTCCCTCATACTTCAAATAGGCCAACAACCAGGATCAAAAGCACATATAGTTGTGGTGATATGACATCACCCACCGCTCTGAAGAAATTAGCCAAACAACAAAGATGTGGCAAAGATACAAGACCACAGCGGGTGTTCCAGCATGACTGCTGCTATATGGCTAAAACAAATAAAAAAAATAAATTCTACAAAGAGATACTTGCTTAACATAGAACTGGCAACATTCATATTAACAGAGCATCAGTAATATATAAAATTGAGGAAACAAGTAAAATCTAGGTGATCACCTCAGTAGCACTTCATGCAAGAAGCTGGCTAGCAAAGTGTTTGAATAACAGTGTAAAGGTTACGTCTTTTGATAAACCAAAGAATGATTGATGATACTTCAGTCAATTATCAAAGGAATTGTTTGCCTATCCAAGGCATGTTTATCAAATAGATAAGGTATAACCTCAAAGAGTAAATAACCATATTGTTTT
Source organism: Octopus sinensis (assembly GCF_006345805.1). NCBI lineage: Eukaryota > Metazoa > Mollusca > Cephalopoda > Octopoda > Octopodidae > Octopus > Octopus sinensis. Next base: position 55,233,601 of record NC_043008.1, read on the forward strand.
ATATATATGTGTGTGCATGTGTTTGTGTGTGTGTATATGTATATACGGTGGTGATAGAGCCTTGAACAGAGTTTCTCACTCGAAGGGAGCTAGTTAGCAAATGGTTTGTGAGACCCATACAATCTGTGTACAAGTGTGCTGTCTGCAAGATGAGAGTTTCCAAGTACAACAATGAATTTAGTGTACAGGGCTCAATACTCAACTGCCTCAATTGAGGGTGGTGAGCTGACAGAATTGTTAGCACACTGGGCGAAATGCTTAGCGGTATTTTGTCTGCTGTTGACTTTGTCGACCTTGCTTTCATCCTTTCGGGGTTGATAAATTAAATACCAGTTACGCACTGGGGTCGATGTAATTGACTTAATCCGTTTGTCTGTCCTTGTTTGTCCTCTCTGTGTTTAGCCCCTTATGGGTAGTAAAGAAACAGGCATTTCGTCTGCTGTTACATTATCAGTTCAAATTCCATCAAAGTCGACTTTGCCTTTCATCCTTTCGGAGTCAATTAAATAAGTACCAGCTATGCACTGGGGTCGATGTAATCAACTTATACCTTTGTCTGTTCTTGTTTGTCCCTTCTATGTTTAGCCCTCTGTGGGCATTAAAGAAATAAATACTCAATTGACTTCTACTCATCATAGTCCTCTAGGCCAAAACAGAAGAGTTTATGACAGGATGCCTATGAAAACTCCTGTATGCTCAAGGACTTGTTCTTGTAGCTGAATCTGTCGCAGGATTAGAGAATTCCAGATGCAGAAGCAAATCCTGGAATGAAAGGATCTCAAAATTAACTTATAAATAGTTATGGGTAATATTAAGTAACAGACATGAAAGAAATGACTTGTTATTTATGTAGAAAAGGAGTCAGTAGAAATTTGATACAATATACCCAGCTGTAGAAACATACCAAAGTGAGAGATGGCCCTCTGACCTATTAGATCCTGTTGAAACATCCAACCTGTTCTAGCATGGAAAACTGACACAAAAATGATGATGAAACTTTCAGATAGTTTCAACAGGAATAAGCCATTAAGCAAAACTTAGAAGTCCTAGTCAACCTGAAGTGGACAATAAATTTGACTTTACTGACAGCATTAAGTTCCACCTCAATAAGTGTTCTGTTGTCATTCTTCAACTAGCTTTAAAATAATGTGGCTGTTTGGTTAAGAAGCTTGCTTCCCAACCATGTGGTCTCAGGTTCAGTCCTGCTGCATAGCACTTTGGGCATGTTTCTTCTACTGCAGCCCCAGGGGCGACCAAAGTCTTACATGTGGATTTAATATATAGAAACAGAAAGCTCATTATCTGTGTTTGTGTGTGGCTTCAAATTTTGAAACAAGACCACCAAGTTTGAGAGATGGAGTAAGTCAATTACATTGACCTCGATGCTCAACTGGTACTTATTCTGCCAGCTTTGCTGCCTTAATAATAATAGTGATAATAATAGTATTTCCACAACCACGTAGAGCTAATAAAGCAGGTTCTTCATAGTATATTGATTTCTTGAATTTGACATATTGATTTCTATCTTCCTCTGTACAAATGAGAATCTGTGATTTGGGGCAGATAGCTTTGAAATAAAGGGTAAATCAATTCTTAACAGCATTTATGGTGATAAAGAGGACAATGATGGTGATTAATAGTCATGATATTAATTTTGATGTATTCATATAAAATATAATGAAATGATGGAATTGAATTAAAAAAATTACGATCCCTTGCATGATTTGATGAGTAATTTTCAAACCACTAAAGACATTTCAATTAGGCTAGAATATGGTTTTTTGGTTTGGTTTTGTCTTTTACCTCCTAAAAAATGGCCCCATCTTTATGGTGATTGAATGTTCTTCGTTTAACATTAAACTGAAATCAATGCTTTTGCAATTTTTGTTACTGTTGTTGTTTCATCTTTAGTCAGCCCTCATCAAGTAAAACTCATGGTCAATTATAATCCAGCCATCCATGATTGTCCTGGTTTATTTTTAGATTTTTTTCTGTCAAATGTAATGTGTCTAGGGCTATATTATCAAATGTGTCAAGTTTTTATTATTATTATTATTTTTTTTTAATAGTAAACGTGGCTGTGTTTCGCAGCCACATGCAAAGTGGACTTTGGAGTTCAGTTCCACTGCCTGGTACATTGAGCAAATGCATTCTACTATAGGTTGCCCAATGTGAGTGAATTTCATAAATGGAAACTGTGCTGAAGCTTGTTGTATATGTGTGTGTATCTGTGTCCCACCACCACTTGATAACTGGTGTTGGTTAGTTTATGTCCCCATAACAGGTCAGCAAAAGAGACAGTAACATACATAAGCATCAGACTTTAAAATAAATACTGGGAATTTGTTCATCTAAACCCTTTAAGGTAGTTCCCCAGCAAGGCCACAATCCAATGATTGAAACAAGTAAAAGAGACAAAAGAGAGTCTCATGTCTCTAGGATTATATTATCAAATGTATTGAGTTTCTATTTTGTATTTTCTTAAAAAGTAGGCTGTATTTTGAAGGTTGTTTGGTTGCTAAATCTAGCATGATAGTTGACTGCTCTCTTTTTGCCTCATAACATTGTCACCAGATTTTAAGGTGACAGTCAGATAAGTCAATCCTTTTGTTACCATATTTCTACTGAAATTCACTGCTTTTGTTTCAAGTTATTTTGAAAATAATGAAGAATTTACCAAATTAACTTTTGCCATTATGAAACTGGTATTTGGTGTAAATTAACATGAAATTTTAATGGAAATTTTAATCGAGGTCACTTTAAGACAAGAAGTTTGTATCCTAGAATCAGGAACAGTCTGAGGCAGGTTAGTATTGAAAGGGTTAACTACTATATGACCAACTGAGAAATGGGTAGTATGTACCCTAATATTGGGACCATGTTATGTATGGCTATTGATAAGACATACAGCTCTCATAGCTCCCAATCTTTTAATCCATTTTGTCAATGTTTTCCAGCATGCCTCATGTTCTAATATCTTAAGGTATCTGTCTGCCTGCCTTGTGGACATTGTCTTAAACTAATGATGCAATTTAGCTAACAAACAGCATTGTTTTCAAAGACTTTGTAAGTTCAAAGACTGGTATTGTGGAAATACAACCACTATATACTCGTTTTGGGAATGCTCTTGAAACATAAAACTAAAACTAAAACCACTTTGACTGTTTTTACTAATCGCTTTTATGAATGTCCTAAAAATATAAAATATTTTATCACATCATATTAAATTATCTTTATTTACAATTGCTCTAAACTGATATGTGCCTCCATTAGTTGTTTTAAATTCGATATGTTTGTTCACTTGATTTCCTCTTACGTCTATTTACATATTGCTTATCATATTACTCATAAATTTCAAATGCTTTACAAATTCAGTATTTTTTTTTTATGTGATCTGTTTTATCGACTGATATATAATAAAATGTTTTGTGTGCACTTTCTTATCAGATATGGTGGGAATGATCCTAGCAGTGATTGCTTAAATAAGCAACTATTGCAAGCATCACCATCATCATTATCATCCTCATCTTCCTCGTATTTGTCACACTATGGCCATATCATGTTAAAAACATGGTTCTCATCTGATCTTGAAAAGTCCTATAAACATTGGTTCCTTAAGTAAATAACTACAACATAAATCTGACCTGAATCAGAATAGTAAAGTTTAACCCTTGACATTTATTTCATTCAAATTATTTATTTATGAACATTAGGGAAGTATTTTTTTCATTTCTTCTCCCAGTGAATATTTAAAGAATTTGTGGAATTTGTTGTTTTAGAGTTGGATGAATCTGAAAATTTGAGAATTATCTTTTTTTATTTTTCCTTTTTAAATTTTCTGTTTGTGTGTTTTGTTTGACATAATTTTTGTTTTCCACTGCTCAGTATTTCTCTGCAGAGACTAGATTCAGTGAAATAAAGACATAAAGATGTATTAGTTTTAGCCTGGAGCCATGATGCTGTCATTTTATAATGCATCGCTTGGTACAAAAGTTATATTGCTGCTAGTTAGTGGCATACTCCATTATGATAACCATCTGACACCTATCAATACTTACTGCGGTTTACTGGGCAAAAATAACTATTCCACTCAGGCTAGTTTGGTTAGAAAAATAAAATGAGTAAACCAAGAAACAATATCTGCTAAAAACTTGGTGTTGGTACCGTCAGCTGACTCTGCCTTCAACTGCAGATGTCTTCACAAAATCTTGACTGTCAAATGGAGACTTCATTTGAAAGGATTTTGTAAGAAAGTGGACCAAACACTAACTAGCAATAACCAAGCAGTGACCAAGCAATAATCAGCAATAACCAAGCAATAGCTAGGGATACCTAATCAATTACTAAGCAATAATAGAAATAAGCAGTGAATAACTAGTAATAATTAGGCAATGACCAAATAATAATCTGTAGTAACCAGCAGAGAAAAATAATGAAGATGTATAGATTTATGCAGCAAAATAGAAACAGGGTCATTTATAAGATGTAAAATTCCTAAGGATCTTGCAAGTCTGTGAATATAATGAATATAAACAAATTCTTGATTTATATTTATCATCCTTCATTTTATCAACAAACCAGCCTTGTGTATCTTTCAAAATATTATCTGTCATAGTTTTGTACCCTTTTTTCATACTCATTCAAGTAAAAATTGGTCATCTGTCTGATACATTTATATATATATTATTTTTCTAAATTTGGATCTTTTGTTTATCCAGTTCTTCCTAATTGTTGGTTCTTAATTAATTCTTTAGTCTTAATTGTGGTGATTGTTGTAATACAATAAATAGTCAAGTCCATAACTTGGCTTTGATCCACACTAGTAGCTATTTCATTTTACTTATATTGTTAAGGTTCCTGAGAAAGGCATAAACATCACACAATCTCCTATTCATCCAGCATAAATTTCACTTAAGGTGGTGAATTGGCTGAGGTGTTAAAGCAGAGGATAAAGTGTTTTCTGGTATTTGTTCAGTTCTTGGTGTTCTGAGTTCTAGCCCTGCCAATGCTAGCTTTGCCTTTCAGGGTCAATAAAATAAAATATCAGTCCAAGGTACTGTAGTGGTGAAATTGTTAGAATGTCAAATAAAATTTGTAGTATTTGTTCCAGGTTTACGCATTTTGAGTTCTTGGGGTATAAGAGTGAATCTCTTTCCTAGTTTAGCTCACTTCCACCTGGTCCTTGGGTGCCTCTAGTGGAGTTGAGTGTGTTGCAAGCATTCAGGCTGAGTTTCCAGTTGCAAGATAACTTCTTCCTTTTCTCCTGTCAGTCTTCAGAGACTATGAAAAGGTAAGAGGTCATGCATACTGCCCTTTCATCTACCTGTTTTATGTTCAAACCATCCAGATCCAGTCTTTCATACCTTTCCTGCAATGTTATTCTAAAAAAATTAACTATCACCTCATCGAAATCTCAAAGTTATGAGATAATACATGATTAGTTTAAAACATGTGAATAAATAAGCATAAGATTTGACAGAGTATTCTGAATGCTAAAAGGTTAGAGATCAGTTATAGACTGATTCTGATTGAGGGTAGTGCAGCCTGGTCTTGCAAAATTTGTACTTTAGCTTTCAGGGAAAAGATAACTACAGATAATTGAATTCATTGGATATTGAATTCCCAGTCAAGCAGTTGATGGTTCATATCTTCCTATTTGGACTACGATATATGCATTTCAAAGTCGTGTAACATCTCTCTACTTAACTATAAATAGCTTCTATATGCTAGTTTGTTGTTTCGCCTGTGGTGAAATCTATCAAATATTCCTGTAACCCAAGACATCCCAACTTTTGGCTTTTTTATTCTTGTTTTTTGTTTATTTTTTCCCCCCAATTTTAGCTGTAGTGTCTCTAGGATTATATATTATCCAAGGGCGGCGAGCTGGCAGAAACGTTAGCACGCCAGGCGAAATGCATAGCCGTATTTCGTCTGCTGCTACGTTCTGGGTTCAAACTCCACCGAGGTCGACTTTGCCTTTCATCCTTTCGGGGTCGATAAATTAAGTACCAGTTATGCACTGGGGTCAATGTAATCGACTTAATCCGTTTGTCTATCCTTGTTTGTCCCCCTCTGTGTTTAGCCCCTTGTGGGTAGTAAAGAAATAGATATATATTATCCAATGTGTCTCTAGGACTCTATCATCTTGTCCTGTGTGTCTCTTATTTTGAGTGTGGTTTGAGAAAGATTTGGTTACTATTTCTAAAAGAGTGACTTACCATGTAAAGGAGTGTCTTACTGGCTCATCTATAGGGCAGCAGATTTCAATGCTGTAAACTGCACCAACACTGTACAATTGGCAGGACTTCTTTTCATAAGGGCTCAATACCTAGCTCAGTTCCTTTTTTCAGATAAGGCATAGAGAAGGACAGTTCAGTAAAGCTGGCTTGCTCTTAGATAAATTGCATGAAGATAAAGTTTTCTGTAATTTCATGGGTCCCTTGAGGTCCCTTTATTTCACTTGCAGAATGTCTTTGAGTGATGAATGTCTCAGCATCTGGTTTTGTTTCTGCTATAGATCTAAGTGAGATCATGTGATTATGTAATTGGTGTTTAATTATCGTTACCGTAAAATCCATTTGGCCTGATTCGTTGTACTTGACAAATAGGACCAACCTGCTGCAATGTTAATTTATTACACAACTTCTGCAGGAGTGATTACATACAAAGTTTATCTATTGTTTTCTTTAATTTCATTTATTCATTACTGTTTTTTTATTATTAATTAGTTTCTTGCTTGCTTCCTTTTGTGCTTCTCTTTTCTTTTTTTTTCCTTTTCCTTTTCTTTTTTACTTTTGTTTTGTGTTTTCTTTTTTCTTTTTTTTTTTCTTTATTGTAACACATACAATTCTACATTTGTCAGCTCTCGTTGAACCGTGAAACAAGAACTTCAGATATGCTGAGAAAATACCTCAGCATAGCAAAGGCTTTAAACATGGTATTCTTAAAGCTTCAATTTTCCTCAAACTCTTTCCCTACCCCCGTCTTTTATTCATCAATTTTTAACCTCCTACTCGTCATCTTCGTCCAATTCTTCTTCTCTTCTTCTTACTCTGACAACCGTTCATCGCATCATGATCTTATTCTCTTGTTCATGTCAATATCTATCACTAGAATATCTCGGTATGGCTAGCTCGCATGCATGGCTTTCATAATCTCTTCTCCTTATCATTATTTTGCAGCTATTCTTTAAACTCCAATGGGGTTTTCCTCAAATTCCTCTATCAATTTTCTTTTTTCTTTTTTGCTATGTCTTCCATCTACATTTCCTCTTCCTCCTCTTCTTGACACTTCTTCCTCCGCTATTGCATTCTTTTTGTAATCATGTTCGTGTCAATGTCTCTACCTAGAAAAATTTGGCTATGGCTAGCTTCCTAACATGGTCTTCATCAGCTTCTATTTCTACAGCTTGCTTGTTCTCTGTTTCATTTCATTGAAGCAAACTCTCGTTTTTATTCCTTTTATTCTTTTTTTCCCTTTTTTTTTAACCTCCTTATCTTCTTGTTTGTTCATTACTTTTTTTAGCAAACTATTTAATTGCTGCCAAAACCAGAGTGCCATTTTTTTTTCTAAATATATTGGTATATTTCTGTGATGAATTTAAACTATGATATATATATATATCTTCAGGCTCTTTTTTTTTTTTGCTATTCGCTTTTCATCGTATTAAAACTTCCCAAGTCACATACTAATATCTTTATTCTTTAATAACACCACTTCTCCCTCTCTCACTTTCTGTCTCTCTGTCTGTCTCTCTCTCTCTCTCTCACTCTCTCTCTCTCATTAAAATTTCTGTTAAATTTTGTTTTCCCTTTTCCTTCTACCTTGCTTTTCCATCTTTACACACATTTTTTCTTAGGTTTCCTTGTCTCTGTCTCCCCCCCTCTCTCTTTCTCTCTCTCTCGATAAATTTCTCAGATTTTATGTTTTCCTTTTATTTTTTCTTCTACCTTTCTTTTCCTCTTTCTTTTTCATCTTTACACACATTTTTTCTTTGGCTTCTCTGTCTGTCTCCTCTCTCTCTCTCTCTCTTTCACATACACACACACTCTCTTTCTCTTTCTCCCTTATTTTCTCCTTCTTGATTTTCTCACTCCATTGCTTTCTCTCTCTCTCTCTCTCTCTCTCTCTCTCTCCCACACACTTTCTTCTTTTTTCTCATTTACCAGTCTCCATTTCGACCTATTTTTTCCTCATTAAATATTTTATCAATTTTCTTTCTCAATTCTACAAATAGTGCTCCACACTTACAAAAACCCCACCACCACCACCACCACTACTAACCATTGCACTCCTTTATTACTGTTACTTTATTCACCTTTGCTCTTGAATCTATATGCCCATCCCCATCTAACTGCATTCAAACCTTTTGCTTCTCTTCCTCCCCACCACTGTTACCTTTAAGCAGGGCATGCATGCATACACTCAGATACAGACTTCACAATTAGCACGCAAACAAAATTCATCAATATGCAAGAAATTTAATAATTTCTAATAAAGACACATGGAAGGTCAGGAAGTGGAGTGTCTATCTTTAAAGAATTGGATAGAATTTTCTTTTTCTTTTTGTTATTTTTTCGTTCTTTTAAGCCCTATAGGCACAGGTATGGCTGTGTGGTAAGCTGGCAGAAACGTTAGTACGCCAGGCGAAATGCTTAGCAGTATTTCGTCTGCCGCTACGTTCTGAGTTCAAATTCTGCCGAGGTCAACTTTGCCTTTCATCCTTTCAGGTCGATAAATTTAGTACCAATTACACACTGGGGTTGATGTAATTGACTTAATCCCCTTGTCTCTCCTTGTTTGTCCCCTCTATGTTTAGCCCCTTGTGGGCAATAAAAAAATAAGAAGCTTGCTTCCCAACTACATGGTTCCGGGTTCAGTTCCATTGCATGTCACCTTGATAAGATATATTTTATCAGGCTAATAGTTTCCCGTGTATATAAGTCTGACTTCACAATTAGCACACAAGCAAGATTCTACTATAGCCTAAGGTTGACCAAAGTCTTGTGAGTAGATTCAGAAGACTGAAAGAAATCCATTGTATATATATCTATATAGATATGTATTTATATTTGTGTGTGTGTTGTCATGCCCCACCATGGATTGACAACTGATGTTGGTATGTTTGCATCCCCATAACCTGCAGTTCGGCAAAAGAGACCAATACAATAAGTACCAGGCTTACAAAGAATAACTCCTGGGTCAATTTGTTCAACTAAAACCCTATAAGGTGGTGCTCCAGCATGGCTGCTGACAAATACTTGAACCAAGTAAAAGAATAAAAGAATATTCTCTATGGAGCATAGGCCATTGACGACTTTTCTCCACAGTTCTTGACTCTGTTTCTCTTGAATTGGATCCCTCCTCCTTCAAGTCTTGCCTCAGTATCCCACCTCCAGTACTCTTGAATGCACGATATCTACAAAACAACCAGTCTGTCTCTATTGAAATTATCTCTGATCATACATCTACACAATTTACTATTGCTACTACTACTACTATTACTATAACTTAATATCAGTAAGTACGTTTATATATTTATTGTGCAAGATTTTTTATGTGAAGTCGTGTGTTAAAACAGATATTGTTATATTTCGGAATGGTCATTTTGCCAGTTTAGCCAATAAAAACACACGCACTATATATTTGGTGTTATTTTGCTTCAGTGTTATTTATTTTTTACAAAGAACTCTGGCCGAAATAAGATGTAAAAAATAAATAACACTGAAGCAAAATAACACCAAATATATAGTGCGTGTGTTTTTATTGGCTAAACTGGCAAAATGACCATTCCGAAATATAACAATATTAATATCAGTAAAATATCAATATAAAAATGGTTGGAAATATGATTAAGGAGAATTTTAAATTGTTAAATAGCTTGGTCAGAAAAATAAGATCCTACTCCCATCCTCTATTTTCTTTCTTTCTTATGAAGAAGAAAGGATTTATATTATTATTATTTTTTTTCATTGGCAGTTGGGGAAGCGGGAAGGGTGGTGGGGGTGGTATGTTGCCTTGGCCTTTTGTCCCCGCTGTCTGCTTCTTTGCATCGCATCATAACATAAACTTTGCAGTTTTGACATGTATGCCAAACTGCTGCTACTAACCAATCCACTGCCACCAGAGAGAGAGAAAGTGAGAGAACTGTTGAGTTATTTTAGTTACTTTTGAAGTTGTCCAAACACACAGAAATGCATTCTGGGATTCATAGCTGGATTGACAAGACAGAACTTGTCACTTTTCAAAATGTTTCCTTGTAACGTTTTTTTTCTTTTTGCAACTTTCTATTTATTTTCACTTTCTAATATTTTTCCGTTCATTTATTCAACATTTTATTAGATATTTTTCTCTCATCGTATCTAATACATTTCAACTTTAGAAATTACTAGCAGTATCGTCCGGCGTTGCTCGGGTTTGTTTCGACTCTTTAGAATTGAAATTTTTGAAAAGTAAAAATTTTACATTATGTAGCTTGTTATTCTCTTTAAGTGAACATTTTTCTGGTTGAAATACACCGAAAAATGGTGACACAGCAGTCAAAAAATCGTAAAAAATAGGGATTCCCATTGAAAAAAAACACCTTTTTGTTGTAAATAATTTTTGGTCTTAACATGGTCCGATTTGAATTTTATCTTCTACAGAAGGAAGAGCAAGCCTTCTTCTATCATACTCTCAATTTTGGTCGACTTGCACCGCAGGGTCTCGAAGGAGATAGTGCAAGTTGAAGGCTACCAAACCTGCCATACACAGACAACTTCAGCTTTATATAGAGAGATGACAGTGGTCACAAGCATAGCCTTGTGATTTGAAACTTCATTTCATAACTATATAATAGCTACAGGTTCAGTCACAGTATATACCATCTTAAGCAGTTGTTATCTATCATGGTCACAGTTTGACCAATATCTTTCCAGTAAAATTTGGTAGACAGAAAGTTTATGAAAGTCTATTGTATATCATTTGTTTATTTGTTTAATCTGCTGTTTTTATTTGTTTTTATGCTCACATGGCCTAGATTGGAATTAATTTTTAAAGCAAAATTTTATGGCAAGATGCTCTTCCTGTCACTAATCCTCACCTGTTTTTTTCATGTAAGGGGTCTTCTGTATTCCAGAAGTTATTTGCTATGTCAGTATGGAGAGTAAACATCAGCAGTGTTTTGTTAAGATGTTGACAAGTGAAATATCAATATTTAAATACATCTGTGCATATATAAGGGTGCGCATGCACACAGAAACACATACACACAATGAGGGCCATTATAATTTTCATTTGCCAGACTCGCTCACAAGGCATAGATGACCAATGGCTAACATAGAAGACACTTGTCCAAGATTCTGCTAGTTGGACTAGACTTGAAACCACATGGTTGCAAAGCTAATATCTTACCCACACAGCCATATGTGTGTGTGCATGCATACAGACATGTGGGAAGTATTTTTCTTAATATTTAGGGAGAAATTGTTCTGAATTTCTTTTTTATGTCTTAGAAGCTGAAGAGCGTGGAGGCACGTGGCTCAGTGGTTAGGGTGTTGAACTCATGATCGTAAGATTGTGGTTTCGATTCCTGGACCGAGCAACGTGTTGTGTTCTTGAGCAAAACACTTCATTTCATGTTGCTCCAGTCCACTCAGCTGGCAAAAATGAGTAACGCTGCAATGGACTGGCGTCCTGTCCAGCTGGGGAACACATGCGCCATTGAAACCGGGCCCATGAGCCTGGCTAGGCTTTAAAAGTGTGCATTTATTTATTTTTATTTTGGTCGACTTGCACCACAGAGTCTCATTGTGTGTATGTGTTTCTGTGTGCATGCGCACCCTTATATATGCACAGAGTGTTGTATCTGACATTGATGGTTGCAGGTGGTTGATCAGGAGGGACACAAGAACAAACTGCAACCCATAGATGACTACAATATAGAACAGCACATCAAGTTATTGTGTTAGCCTCGATTGAAAGCATTGCCCAAATATTGCAAAAGGCACCCAAGGACCAGGTGGATAACACATTAAGCCCATCGAAGCTACATTTCCTTCCATATTACATGTTAGCTATTTATAGCTATTCTGCTGCTCAGTACTCAGAGTCATCTATTCATCACTCCATTGTTCTTCAGCTGTACTCCATTGCTCCCATTCCCTCTTCTAATGTGTGAAGAAAAACCTGTTCTGCACTGGTCCCTTTTCTCATATTTCTACCCATCTTTTTCTCCCCATGTCTCCTAAGATAAAGTTGCTCCCTTGGTGTGTGTAGTCTTGCAAAACTACATGACTTCAACCAGTGCTGGTGGCACAAAAAATTTGCACCCAGTACTCTATATGGTGGTTGATGTTAGTAAGGGCATCCAGTCATAAAAAACTATACCAAAGTAGACACTTAAACATGACACAGCCCTGAAAGCCATCAAATTCTGGCAAACCATCCAGCTCATGCCAGCATGGAATATGGTCATTATATGAAGATGATGGTGATAGACCAGGCCATTCAGTATTGCATATTTTTGCCATGGTGAGACCCATAGTATTGATCTACTGACTGTAATCACAGTGAATCACAAATCACTGATGTGTAGACTATAACTCTTAAATGAGCCAGCAACCCTGCTTTCAGCAACATCTACTTAACTTTGAGACCTTTTAACTATACTTAACATTATCACATACTGACGTATTCATACTAGTTTGTTTTTTTCGACTTGTTTGTTAGTCACAGTGTTTCCTCCATTGTACTTTCTGATCATTTTAAAAAACACTCAAGTGCAGTTCTCGGAACTTTGCATTCAGTCCATCGTGATAGGTTGATTTCATTGAATAAAGGATTCAGTTTCAAATTCAGCAGGCTGAATGGTTGAAACACTTACACTATAACACCAATAAGAGGACACTAATCCATATATATATATATATGTATAATGATAATACCTCATTGCAAAATTTCAGACAGAAATATACCTGACTTTATTGTATAACGCCTCCTCAAATAGCTGACTTTGTTATACAGCCTCTCCTCACACACTTGATTTTGTTGCATAACCCCTACTCTCATACTAGACTTTGTCCAAATTTCACTGATCAGGCTCCAATCTGATCTGGCAGAGTTTCCACAGCTGGATGCCCTTCCTAACACCAACCACTCCGAGAGTATAGTGGGTGCTTTTACGTGCCACTGGCATGAGGGCCAGTCAGGTGGTACTGGCAGCCCAACACTACATAAATCAAAATGATGGGAATAAATTTGGTATTAGAAAGCTTAGCTCTGAAAAAAAATAACCAAGTAAACACATTCTTTCTATACTTTGCTTTGCAGCAAAAAAGAGAGGGGAATCTCTTGACAGACTGCTTCACAATTTGTTGGCTGCTCTTCAGAGAAAATATACCGGGTTTTGTTCTCCGATCAATAACAGAGAATATTCAGCTGTCATGTAGAGTAGTCATAAACTTGGTTATCAACCATAGTTAGTAGCTTAATTTGCATATTTGTGCAGTGGTGTAGCTAGAGTATGCGCTGCCTGGGGCAATCCTTAAGTTTGTTATCTTCCCCACTTCACAGGAAGGGGTACATTAAAATCACTTTTATTTCAATACAAAGCTATACAGTTTTATACAGCAGACCCAGAAGTGCTGCCCTCAAAAAAAGTGGTACACCCACCACCATCACCACCACCACTATTACACTTCTTTATTTGTGCTTTTGACAGCTTATCATTAATAAAATATGAAGTATCTTATATACAACACAGCATAAATCAGGAGGATTATGAGAAGCAGAGAAGGAGTGTGTTTACATTCTTATTTGTCTCACAGCAAGGCTTTCTAATATTTAACATTAAATATATTGGGTCATCCCATAAATAATGCATTTTTTTTTTCAAATAAACTAAAAGTTGGAGGGAGACAGGATAAACTACCTGCATCAACTTGCTATAAAAGCAGGTAGTAATTTTACCTTCTACTTATTCTTAGTGCAAGTTTTGAAGAGTGCAGTCCAATTTTAAGTTATTTTTTCAAAGCTATAATGGAAGTGACAAAGGAGCTTATTCGGCATATCTTGCTTTTATGAGTTCAATAAAGGTAACAACATAACAGAAAGTGTGAGGAATATTAATGCAGTATATGGGGTTCGGATAATAAGCATAAGCCAGTGTCAACAGTGGTTCCAGAAACTACAGCCTAGAAGACGAGCCTCATCCTGGAAGATCTGTAGAGCTTAATGAAAGACATCCTAGTGGAACAAAATCTCATTGCAACTGTTGAGGAACTAGCTGAGAAGATTGGATTTGGTCATTCAATCAGTCATTCAAGTCAGCGCTAGAAGAAAAATGACCATCTTTGGTTCTTCCATCAGGATAATGCTACATACCGAGAGGATGACATTCCAAAGACTGGGGTGGTTTGAATGGGAAACGATGCCCCACCCATCATATTTGTCAAACATTGTCTTATCTGATTATCATTTATTCGACTGTCTTCAAAATCATTTGGACAGAAAGAATATGAATTTTGTAGACAAGGTCAGAATAATACTGGAGGAGTATTTTTCATTATGGACAAGTGAATTTTGTAAGAGAGTCTATCTGATAGATAAAGGAGCATTCTAGAAAATGAAGGAGAGTATATTTTAAATTAAAAAAGAACTCTGTTTATCTTAATTTTGAAAATTAAAAGAAGTATAAAAAAACTGCATTGTTTATGAGATTACCCAATATTTTAAAAGAAAAACACTATTGCTTACTTTGTATTATTATTGTTGTTGTTATTGTTATTATTATTATTATATTATTGAGTGAGAGAGCAATGCATGCCATCAGAGTGACAGTGGGGTATAAATATACAAAACCCAATATATCTATCATGACTATTCGTCTGATAAGGTTACAACTATGCACATGCGTCACAATCATATGTACATGACATGGTGACCTTATATCAAGATAAAGAGCACATGACCTTGCAGGAGGTGGAATGCCAGTTAGAATTTTCTTCAGGTCAAGTAGCCCATCCCACTCAAAAGGTCCCTGAAAAAGATTCGTTTAAGGTTGATAAATGAAACACCCATGTTTCCAGAGGTGGAAGACACTCAACACCCATGAAACAATCTCAAAATCCTAGCTGTCCCAAGTAGAGCAGATTTTTGGGCCTGCTCTGCCCTCATCTCAATTCCAGTTTCTACAACATATTTCTCGAACCTGGGTGTTAGTGCTCTGAGTGTCCCTACAAGTACTGGGATCAACAGTTACTCTCTCATTGCCCACACGTCCTTGCAATTTTGCCTTTTAGTAGTCTCTATTCTTTTATCATTTCCAGTTTTTTATCAGAGTGGATAAAATAAGTACCACTCAAAAACTGGGGTCAATGAAGCTAACTAACCCCTTCACCCAAAATGTCAAGCCCTGTGTCTTCTGGAGAAAATATAATTTTTATAGATATTGTACCAGTTAAATACTGGGGGATGATGTAATCGATTTACCCCTTTTGGACCTAGAGTCAAACATTAACATTGACAACTACTATAAATCTATGTGTTTTGTTTTCAATTTTCATTTTTCTGTTTTTTCTCTTCACTTTTTCTAATAAAGCAGAAAAGTGCTGGCATTGGTGGAGGAGCCGGAGTTGGTGCTGCTGCTGGTGGTGCTGGTGTTGGTGGTGCTGGTGCTGGTGTTGGTGGAGCTGCTGGTGCTGGTGCAGGCGGTATTGAAGTCAGAGGCATTGGTGCAGGTGGCGATGGTGCCGGTGCAGGTGCTGGTGCTGGTGGCCTGGGTGTCGATGGCGCTGGTGCTAACAGTCATTTAGGCCTGCCCGGAAATGCCCTAAACAACCATCAAAATGTTGGCATGGACAAACTTAATGCTTTCGAAAATAAACTCAACCCGAACCATTTGGAACAGGTATGTTAATTATTTTGATTCTTTTTTTTTTTAATTATGAAGCAAAATTATGTACTTTCTCAGAAACTACATATGCGTAGGAGTGGCTGTGTGGTAAGTAGCTTGCTTACGGACCACATGGTTCCGGGTTCAGTCCCACTACGTGGCACCTTGGGCAAGTGCCTTCTACTATAGCCTCGAGCCGACCAAAGCCTTGTGAGTGGATTTGGTAGACGGAAACTGAAAGAAGCCCGTCGTATATATGTATATATATGTATGTGTGTGTATGTGTTTGTCCTCCCAACATCGCTTGACAACCGATGCTGGTGTGTTTACGTCCCCATAACTTAGCGGTTCGACAAAAGAGACCGATAGAATAAGTACTAGGCTTACAAAGAATAAGTCCTGGGGTTGATTTGCTCGACTAAAGGTGGTGCTCCAGCATGGCCACAGCCAAATGACTGAAACAAGTAAAAGAGTAAAAAGAGAGAGTATGCATGTTAAGTATTTCAGCCCCACACACATTCACTTCTAAAAGCTATATAATCAGGGATGCCTTGAAAGTACTGAGAAAACTCAAACAAAAAGCACTCTTTACACTTAATGAAGAGATGGCAATCTTCCTAGCGGTGGTGCCCTGATAAAATACACTGGATGCACTTTGCAAGGTAGTTGATGAACAAACAGACACAATATAAGGTTGACAGAATGCTTTTAGCCTTGCTGAGAACATGGCATACCTCTCTAGTGCTGGTGCCATGACAATATTCACACCCAGCGAATATTATGTTTAGTGGTTGGTGAACATACAGTGACAACATAGAGAAGACTATTTTGTCTTGCAAAGGACATGGCAACCTTCCTAGAGCTACTTGCCTTTAGTAAGTATTACCCATTTTGTTGCTAGCATTCAAGTCAGGTCTCTGGTTTGAGGGCACCCTTCCTCCCTCCTTCGCACTTGTCTCAGAGGCTCTGTGAAGGGCTGTGAGTACTGTTTGTCTTCTGGCTAAAATTAAAAAAATGCTAGCTCACATTACAATACTATAGAAGTTCATAAGCTCAAAGAATGGGCAAGAGGCAGAAATTTTAAAAGTCATTCTGGTGAAAAATCAGGTATTTAGTCACATCTGGATTGAAAGGCAGGATTTAATTTAGTATGAGTACAATTAATACATACACAAAAGGCTGTTGTCATATGTATGACACTAAAAATATGTTAAGGTTATTTCTACATTTCAATAATTAAATATATGGTGTTACAAGCGATACACATAGACTTTCAACAAGACTGTATATATAATTACACAGTTTCAACTACCTGTAATATTGTTATAGTTTCAATGAATTCTGATGGGTAACATATGAGGATTTTGTTCTTTCTTTCTTTCTCTTTTTTTTTCTTTTTTGTATCATAAAATTTGTGTTCATTTTATTTTCATCTACTGAATGTGGGTTGAATATTTTTCACACCTTTCCTACATGTCTCATGTTTATCATGAAAATTTTCTTATTTTATATCCTACCTTTGTGGTCATTGTAATGAGACCATTATAATCAATAACTTTATTAGAATTTTAATTGAAAGCCAATATAAGAAAAAAAATTTTTTTAGCGTTTTAACATATTTCCACCTAACCATTGCTGTTTCTCTACTGACAAGGACAAAGTCTCAGTATGTTGTTACCAGCATACCTATGCTGGCTGAGTGGATATATATATATAGTTCGTTAAGAAAATCTCTATTAGAGACAAAAGCAATATTTATACTGATAATGTTTATCGCCACCTAAACATGGGTGTTCTATAAGAACAGACGATACTGCTCTTCTAACCCCAGGAGGACACCTACTCCAGCTGGTTATTCAGTGTTCTTCACACTTAATATATATTGCAAGTGGGGAGAGAAATCTCCACTATTCTAGCTCTGAAATCACCAAATCATGTGATTTCTGACCTCATTTTGGTCAGATGAGTATGCATCACAGAAGATGACCAAAATGATGTCGTAATCACGTGATTTGATGGTCCCAGAGCTGGAATAATTGCTCAGCAAAAAATTACAGAATTAGATTCAAGAGACTACAATGTGTGTGTATGTGTGTGATCATCACCATCATTTAACATCCATCTTCCATGCATGCATGAGCAGCACAAATATATATATATATATATAAAGTGAGTGAAAGCACATTGCTCAGTGGTTAGATCACCAGGCTCACAATAATGTGGTTATGAGTTCGATTCCTAGACCAGGCTGTGTTGTGTTCTTGAGCAAGACACTTTATTCCACATTGCTCCAGTAATGAATTGCCATGTCACTGGTGCCAAGATGTATCATCCTTTGCTTTTCCTTTGGATAATATCGTTGGTGTGTGGATAGAGGGAGGCTGGTATGCATGGGCGATTGCCGGTCTTCCATAAACAACCTTGCCCGGACTTGTGCCTAGGAGGGCAACTTTCTTGGTGCAATCCCATGGTCATTCATGACTGAAGGGGGTTTCTACCTTCACCCTTATATAAAGTGAAGGCGCATGACTTAGTGGTTAGGGTATTCAGCTCACAATCATAAGGTCATAAGTTCAATTCCGGGTGACATGTTGTGTCCTTGAGCAAGACACTTTATTTCACATTGCTCCAGTCCACTCAGCTGGCAAAAATGAGTAGTGCCTGTATTTAAAAAGGGCCAGCCATGTTGCACTCTGTGTCATCATGAATCTCCTTGAGGACTATATGTGTCTGTGGAATACTCAGCCACTTGCACATTAATTTCACGAGCAAGCTGTTCCATTGATCATATCAGTTGGGACACTCGTCGTTGTAACTGGCAGAGTGCCAGTTATATTTATATATATATTTGTATATATCCAAATAAGCAACAAGTATATCCTAGGTAGAGTAGTACAATTGTTTCATGCTACTTCATTTTATTAAACACTGTAAGTGTTTAATAAAATGAAGTAGCATGAAGCAATTGTACTACTCTACTTCGGATATACTTGTTGCTTATTTTGATTATAATCACCCCATTTGATTTATATGGATAATACCATACAAAATTCTGGTGCCTTTAACTTAAGTACCATATTCATCTGAATCTAAATTTTGCTGATATATATATATATATCAGCGGTGGTGCCCCAGCATTGCCGCGGCCTTCGGGCTAAAACATTTTTAAGGATTTAAGGATTTATATATATATATATATATATATATACACACTCATATACAAACATGCACTATATTTTCTGGCTTTCGAATCACTGTAGTATATAGTGTAAACATGTAGTGTGAATATTCACACATTGTCACTATCTTTCCAAATCCTGCTGCATTTCACATGGAATTTTTAGTCATCTAAAGTCATTTTGGTGTATACACTGTCCTACCATTTTTGTGTGTAAATTTTGGAAAATTCAACTTGTATGCCAGAAAATATGGTATGTAGTATTCTAAAAGAACATTTTAAAAAGCATTTACATTTAATTGCATTACTTACAGTCTGTTTTTTATTTTTTTTATTTTTTGTAATTTTGTTTTTTGTAGCCACATGAAAGAAATGATATTGACCATCAAGACGTTATTCCCAAACAACCAGTTGGTCTTCAGAATGAACAAAACTTACAAATTCAACCAGGTGATTGAAATTTGTTTCATTTTACTCTCTCTCTTCTCTCTCTCTCTCTCTCTCTCTCTCTCTCTCTCTCTCTCTCTCTCTCTCTCTCTCTCTCTCTCTCTCTCTCTCTCTCTCTCACTCTCTCTGTGCGTGCATGCATGTGTGTGTGTGCGTGCGTGCCTGAAAGAATTAATGAAACAGTTATCATTGAACTAAAGAAAGATTCAGGCCTAGTGTCTTCTACTATAGCCTCGGACCGACCAAAGCCTTGTGAGTGGATTTGGTAGACGGAAACTGAAAGAAGCCTGTCGTATATATATATATATATATATATATATGTATGTGTGTTTGTGTCTGTGTTTATCCCCCCAACAACGCTTGACAACCGATGCTGGTATGTTTACGTCCCCGTTACTTGGCGGTTCGGCAAAAGAGACCGATAGAATAAGTACTAGGCTTACAAAGAATAAGTCCTGGGGTCGATTTGCTCGACTAAAAGGCGGTGCTCCAGCATGGCCGCAGTCAAATGACTGAAACAAGTAAAAGAGTAAAGAGAGTAACAATATAAATGCTGCAAAGCTAAAACTGGCTGTGATGTTAGCACATCAAGCAGAAGTTCTTCTCCAATGTTTTTTGCATGTTCTTCATTTTCTCATTGTCTGTAGACAGTGTGAGGTTCTTCAAAATGTTTCAATACTATCTGACCTATGCCCTCCTCTCGATGCACATACGTCTGTTTCTTTCTCTTATTAGTATTCATCTCAATGCTTCTTTTGCATACTGTTGATCTGGCTGCTACTGGTCTTAACCAGTTGCAAAATTTCATTTCATTTCATCACTGTCTTAGAGTCTTTGTGCTCATGTTCTTCTTCATTCCTCATATGACTGTGGTTCAAAATTATAAGGCATTTCATCAAGCACCCTTGAGGAAATGCATCCAACATTTTGGTGATGTGAGTGTCTGAAAATTGAATTTGTTTATAGCATAATTATGTGCTATGTAAAAAGCATTGGTGTGAGTGCTGGTGCCTGATGCCTTTTCTAACACCAACCGTTACCACTTTACAGTGAGTGCTAGGTCAGCACTAGTGAGATCACCGTGCAGTTCACACGACAACAAAACACAAGGGGATGGAATTTTATGAGGAGATGAGGAGTCAAAGTATGAAAGGAGGGACTGAGGGGCATGCAAGTTCTTGTTGTAGTTGAGTAAGTGTGTGTGTCTTAGTGTTTGTCCCCCACCACTGCTTGACAGCAGGTGTTGGTTTATTCACATCCCTGTAATTGAGCAGTTTGACAAAAATACTCAAAAAATAAGTACCAGACTGGAAAATAAGTGTTGGGGTTAATTTGTTAGATTAATTTCTTCAAGGAGGTGCCCCATCATGGCCATAGCCCAGTGGCTGAAACAAATAATAAGTAAAAGATACATACGTGAGTGATACAAGCTCCCAACACTCTTTTCATATCTATTACAATAAAAGTGATTTTATCCGAAATGTTAGTCTTCTACATCATCTCAAAACATTGAGACTCTCCTCAAACCAGTGAGGAAGACTGTTAGAAATAATAGCCTGTTTCCCTCAAATCTTTTCTTACCATTTTTAAAAGGGAAGGATGCATTGAATAATATAGTTCTAAATATGCTATGATTGAAGAAAAATAATCATTGGGAAGGTCTTGGCTGGAATAGTTTTGATCCTAAGTTTGCTTTATCAGCATTGATTAGGGATGAAATAACAACAGATTTTTTCAACCTTTCCAAATTGTTTACATGGGTTACCTCCCCTAATTCTATACACACACCACACACACACCTCAGGCTGACCAAAGCCTTGTGAATGGATTTGGTGGACGGAAACTGAAAGAAGCCCATCATATGTATATATATGTGTGTGTGTTTGTGTGTCTGTGTTTGTTCTCCCATCATCACTTAACAACCAATGCTGGTGTGTTCATGTTCCCGTAACTAAGCAGTTCGGCAAAAGAGACTGATAGAATAAGTACTAGGCTTACAAGTTCTGGGGCTGATTTGTTCGACTAAAGGCAGTGCTCCAGCAAGGCCGCAGTCAAATGACTGAAGCAAGTAAAAGAATAGAATATGCAATAGAAGTAGTATTAGATTAAAATAGCTAACTGTGTATCATACTTATTGTAAAGACATCATGAAAGGTAAATTTATTGTGATACTCAAAAACACAATATATATATCTATACGTATAAATGTGACATGGGAGATTCTTTCTTGTCTTGGGATTCAAGGTGAAATGGCTGGGTGGAAGTGCACGAAAAATTACACATCTGTGTAGAATGATCTGGTGCTGATGCTGGGCTTTGTATTTTTTCATAGCTCCCATGGTTACCAAGATAATCTACTATAATAATACTCTTGTGTTTATGAATGAGAAAGGAAGGTGTGATAGATGAATAAGTAAGGAAGGGTTGATGTCATACTTGGTAGTGGGATGATGAAAATTGTATGCTGAAAAAAATAAATCAGACAGCGTTTCAACTCTGTGTGAATATATGTGTGTGTATGTAAAGAGGGGTATATAAATGTGTTTATGTGTACATGTGTAATGGAAGTGGGATGGTTCATCTTTGTTCGCTTAATATTTGGGTTTATTTTTTGATTTAGTTGAATCTTGGTTGTTGTTTTTTTTTTTGATCAGTTACTTTTAGCCTTTTGGCAGAAAAAAGTCATTCTAAAATTGTTTTTTAACGTAAGCATGCCCAAACAAGTCGAATGCTTACACAGAGCAGGTTTAACAGCCACATCATCCAAACCAACTGGGTGAAACCGGGCTTAGCTGCTAGTATGTATATATATATATATAATAATAATAAATATTAGGGAATAAATCCAAATTTACAGGGAAAAATCAGATTTAGGATTGAATCCAATTTTATAGTAAAATATAATATAATAATAATATAATATTAATTAGAGACAAAACCACTATTATGCAAATCAAACAAAGAAAAACTTAATCCAATACATAAAAAATTTTATATAATTTAATATAAATTAAATATAATTAATTATATTTTATTTATATCAAATTTTTTATGTATTGGATTAAGTCTTTCTTTGTTTGATTTGCATAATAGTGGTTTTGTCTCTAATTAATATTATATATATATATATATATATATATATATATATATATCCCTCTCTCTCTTTCGGAGAGGCACTGAGCAGCTATACGCACACATACACACACGTCAGTAACTTCCACCTACCAAATTCAATCACATAGCTCCGGTCGGCTCGGGGCTATAGCGGAAGACACCTACCCAAAGTGCCACGCAGTGGGACTGAACCCGAAACCATGCATATATATATATATATATATATATATATATAGCTAGAAATAAGAGCTAAAATGCTCTAATGCTGTGGTCAAAACACTTAATTATATACATACATACTAACAGGGACCATAATCGCCTGAAAGCAGCGGTTGAGATATCCCCATACCTGTTGGTCAGTCTCAGCTTTTTGTTGTAGCCTCCTCACTGGGATTGGCTCAATTTATGATTTACTAAATCATCCACAGATTTCTGTTGTGTAAACATAGATACTGGCAGTGATTTTTGTCCAGAGTCAGCCAAGTTAAACCCGACCCCACTGAAAAGGCTACTGCAAAAAGCTGAAACTGACCGATCAGTATGAGGATAGCTCAACTGCTGCTTCCGGGCGATTACAGTCCCTGTTAGTATGTATACAATTATGTGCTTTGCCCGCAACATTAATGCTTTAGCTCTTATTTCTAGCAATGTTGTGTTTCTAGCACCTTAGTTATACTTAATGAGAATTATAGTTTTCCTTTTTCGTAAAACATTGCACACTGCCCCCTATATTAATTATCTATATATATAAAGCTGAAGTTGTCTGTGTGTGGCAGGTTTGGTAGCTTTCAACTAACACTATCTCCTCCGAGACCCTGCAGTGCAAGTTGACCAAAATTGAAAGTATGATAGAAGAAGGCTTGCTCTTCATTCCGTAGAAGATAAAATTCAAATCAGACCATGTTAAGACCAAAAATTATTTACATCAAAAAGGTGCTTTTTTTCTATGAAGATCCCTATTTTTTTACGATTTTTTGACTGCTGTGTCACTATTTTTCGGTGTATTTCAACCAGGAAAATGTTCACTTAAAGAGAATAACAAACTACATAATGCAAAATTTTTACTTTTCAAAAATTCCAGTTCTAAAGGGTTGAAAAGAAAACAAACCTGAGCAACGCCGGGCGATACTTCTAGTTTATATATATGCATAAATATGTCTGTGTATCCTTTTCAAATGTCACAATACTATTTGTATTAGCTTTCTAGATATGTAGCTTTTGTTTTGTTTTCATTGTTATTAGACATAATTATATTACATATTTACAGCACAACCAGCCTTTGGAGATAATTTACATCATGGTGCAGACCTTGATCACGACAAAGATGCTGAGGCTAACAACTTGGCTTTACAAAAACAGGAAATTTTTAATCGGCAACATGAAGGTGCTAATGACCATAACCAGGTTCAACCCCCAATGAATGATAAAATTGATGTAAGTATCTTTTTTTTTTTTTTTTTTTGCTATATTTCAGAGGGGCATGCGGATTGACACAAATTCACTTCAAAGTTGGGGTCTGTCAAAGTTGTGGTTTTCTTTCTCATGCTCTTTTTTTATATTTTATGTGGCATTTTTTCTTTTTATGTGGTGAGCTTATATGGTTCAATTTTATGTCATTTATGTTTATTATTTTTTTTTTTCTTGATTTTTCATATGTGAAAGATAATTTTTGTTTGCTATAATAAAAAAGAAAGAAAAAAGCTATATATCAATTAGCGTTTAAATAGGGATATATAGATTGTTAGATAGTTAAATAATTGAAAATAAGCTATATCGAAACATTATTATTTTCATTATTATTATTATCATTATTATTATTATTATTATTATTAAGGCAGTGAGCTGGCAGAATTGTTAGCATGCTAGGCAAAATGCTTAGCAGCATTTTGTCCATCTCTACACTCTGAGTTCAAATTCCACTGATGTTTACTATGCCTTTCATCCTTTCAGGGCTGATAAATTAATTACCAGTGAAACACTTGAGTTAATGTAATCAACTAGTCCCCTCCCCCAAAATTTCGGGCCTTGTGCCTTTAGTGGAAAGGATTGTTATTATTATTATTATTAAAGCAGAGAGCTGACAGAATTGTTGGCACGCCAGGGCAAAATATTGAACAGCATTTCGTCTATCTTTACAGCCTGAGTTCCTTTCAGGGTCGGGTCGATAAAATAAGGACCAATTGAGTGCTGGAATTGATGTAATTGACTTATCTTCTCTCCCAACATCACTGGCCCTGTGTGAAAGTTTGAAATTATTATTGACATCTTAAGAATTTAGAAAATTCAAGAACCGTGAAATAATTGTTTTTAGGAAGCAACCTTTGAGTTTTACTATTAAAAGTGTGTTTTAAACCAATATTTACAACTATTATTTGTAGATTATCTGCTTCAAGATTTATTTGTCCTAAAAAAGAATTATTTCACATTCTCTCAATGTTTCTAACTTCTTATGACATCAACAACATACAGTTCTCACTGGTAAACATAAATTCTTTAAAACGATAAAGCAATTCGAATGATTACTTTGGTTCAATAGTAGAAAGCCTGTCATGTTTACAGGAGATTTGGGACAATTAACTCTTTCTAGCCAAAGGGGTTTTAAACCAATATTTACATGCTGTTATTTATGCCTTTATTTGCTTCAACTTTCACCATTCCTAAATAGAATTATTATTATTATTATTATTATTATTATTATTATTATTATTATTGAGTGAGAGAGCAGTGCATGCCATCAAAGTGACACTGGGGTAAAATATACGAAGCCCAGTATACCCATCATCACAACCATATGTGCGCAACAAGGTGATCTCATATCAAGATAAACAGTACATGACCTTGCAGGTGGGGCTCAGAATTTTCTTCTGGTCGAGTAGCCCATCCCACTCAAAAGGTCCCTGAATAAGGGTTGTTTAAGGATGTTGAACAAAACACCCATGAATTCCTCTCAACACATGGCTATGATTCTCCCCCACTACTTCTGCTCATGATAAGAGATGCACATATTGTCAGCCACTAAGGGACATGCTCAACTGATTAAGGTCAAACAACTGACAAGCAAATCTGTGGTATTGAGCAGAATATTTGCTGTAGCCCATCTTTTATACCAAGACAAAACAATGTGCATGATAACACTTCCAATCTGTTAAGCTCAGAAGCCATGAGAGCCACTGTCTGTTATTATTATTATTATTATTATTATTATTACCACACTAGGCTAAATACTTAGTGGTATTTCATCTGCTGCTACATTCCAAGTTCAAATTCCACTCAGGTGTACTTTGCCTTTCACCCTTTTGGGGGTCGATAAATTAAGTACCAGTGAAACACTGGGGTCAG
The DNA here is from genome assembly GCF_006345805.1 of Octopus sinensis. Taxonomy (NCBI): domain Eukaryota; kingdom Metazoa; phylum Mollusca; class Cephalopoda; order Octopoda; family Octopodidae; genus Octopus; species Octopus sinensis. The sequence continues at coordinate 55,259,550 of NC_043008.1, forward strand.
TGTAATTGACTCTCTCCGTCCCCCAAATTTCAGGCCTTGAGCCTATAGTAGAAAGGGTTATTATTATTTTAAGTATGCACCTGCTAAATGGAGAGCGTGAGAGAGAGTTCATACCTTTGGTGGTCAGGGTAATCCTGGATCTGTGTAGTTCCTTGATTGGCCCTAGCTAGAGTTTCTCCTGAATCAGGACAGCATCATCCTTATTATTCCACACTTTGTATACTGTGTATACTTTTATGGCATTTCACCATCTTTTCCATTTCTTTCTCCCCCATCCTTTATGTAAATCCCGCGCATATTGTTGTCCGTTCTTGTGATGTCCCCTTCATCTATGCCCTTGTGGTTGATAAAAGAAATTATTATTGTTAATGTTATTAAGGTGGCAAGCTGGCAGAATCGTCCATCTTCACGGTTTGAGTTCAAACTCCACCGAGGTCAACTTTACTTTCGGGGTTGATAAATTAAATATCACTGAAATATTGGGATCGAGGTAATTGACTAGTCCCCTTCCCCCAAATTTCAGACCATATAGAAAGGATTAAAGAAATCATTCTTAGTAGTAGTAGTAGTAGTAGTAGTAGTAGTAGTAGTAGTAGGTGTAGTAGTAGTAGTGGTAGTTTACTTGGCTGTATATTTATGCATTCATACATCCACCATTCACGCAAGATAAAAATTGAATAAAAGGAAATATTTTTATTCCAAAACTTTAAACTATAGTAAAAAGTAAATTATATAAAATGAAAAGGAGTAAATTATATAAAAATGCCAAAGAAGGAACAAATTGTATCTCTTTGTATAAAACAATTCTTTAGACATTTCAATAAATCTGGGCAGGCAGGTGTCAAAGAAAAAATGAATTTGAGTGAGGTACGTTTAAAAACAAAGGCTGTGTCAGAGAATGTAGGAAAAGATGGGTGGTGATAGCTAAAAGAATTTTATCATAGGACAGGCTACAACAACAAAACATGTTTCCAACTATTGAACTATCCTCTATGTCAGTGCTTCTCAGCCCTTCCCCTGTAATACATTTATATATCTGTGTCTGTGTGTGTGTGTTGCCTCGTGTCATCACATTTGTCACTTTTTAAGTAAAAGCAGTGACACTTTTTCATGTTTCCTGTAAACTATGTTCTGTTGCTCAGTGGTTTTGCCATTTTAAACACAACTGAAGGCTAGTGAATAAAAATATCTTATTTGAATAACAAGTAGGGGTTAGTGACTGCAAGAGCATCCAGCCATAGAAAATTTGCTTCTGTAAGTTTTTTCTAAACTATGACATCATGCAAAAAGTAGGCATAAAACTAACAGTGATGTATAGATATATATATATATGTTTGTATGTATCTATGTTTGTTGGTTTGTTCATTTATTCTCATCTGTTTTTAATTATCTGAAGTTTTCTTACAAGAAAGGAGCTGGTTTCTTACAGTGATACAAAGCTCCATCATTGGAATATCGATAACAAAAACAATGTCACATTTTGAACTTGAGAAAAGTCTTGCGTATTTTTATTGTTCTGCTTACTACTGATTGTATTTGTAACATGGATGTTAGCCGGTTGATTTCTTTTACTGAAAACCTTAGCTTTTCCAGGTTGTCATTCAGGTATTTATTGACAATACCAAATGCACCAACTATTGTTGGTATAAGTTTAACCCTTTAGTGTTCAGATTATTCTATCAAACATAATACCTATTGATTCACATTGATTTGAATTAATCATGCATTATCTCATATCTTCAAGATGTTGATGGTGTAATTACTTAATGTAGAATAACATTGTAGGGTAGGTGTGAGAGCCTGGATCTGGTCAGTTTGAACATAAAACAGATTAACTATTTTGGCCGGATATGGCCGGTTTAAATACTAAAGGGTTAAACTTATAATCTGGATATAGAAGCTGAAAGTTTTGAAGCAGTGGTCCATAGTAACATTCTTTCTCTTTGATTTTACAAAGACATTTTCACATATGTGGTGCCTCTTTTCTCCATGACTGTACATGCTTTTTCCTGTCTATCTCAAACAATGATATCCAGTCAGCAGTGTGTGTGAGTGTGTGAACAATTTTTCTCAGGAGTGTTCAAGGCTGTCACTAACAAAACAACAAAAGTTTTTGAGTTAAAAGAGTTCCTGATGTTTGTAAATATGTGGTTGAGTAGATGAGTTGGTTGAACTGTCGATGAATACACCCAAGTGTGTGCATCTATTCACATGAGAATCTCATATAGAGAATCTTTGAAATGTGTCACAAATCTTCACTGTGCTGCTAATGGATTGGATTTGGAAAATCCATATCGGTTTCTTTTGCTTTCTCTTTGTGAATCTGAATATTTCTAGATTTTTGTGCAAATTTGTTGGTAAATATCTTAATGCACTTATGATGATTGTTTACAAATGAGAATCTCTAGTCAGAGTACAAGTGTAAGTTCCACATTAATTTACCATAAGTGTTTTTTTCCTTGGACTTTTGATTGTACATTCGCATTCACTATGCAAGTATATATGTGTGTGCATGCATGCATGTATTCTGTTGTACGAATTATGTGAGACAAAAAGAGATAACTCAATACAAAGCAGATTGTAGTATGTGTTGTATATAATCTCCAAGACTGGTAATTAATAAGGTTTTCACCAAGTGGTCATATAATATCTCTGGAAAAGACATTAAGTAGCCATTTGATATAGCTCACTCTGAGTAATAACATTATTAGTCCCGAAGATCATTTTATATTTATCATCATCATTATTATCAATGTTTAACTTCCGCTTTTCATGCTGGTATGGGTTGGACAGTTTGAGTGAGGACTGGCAAGCCAGGAGGCAGCACCAGGTTTCAATCTGATTTGGCAAGGTTTCTACAGTTGGATGCCTTTCCGAGAGTGTAGTAGGTGCTTTTTACGTACCACTGGCGCAGGAGCCAGTCAGGCATCACTGGCATCGACCATGCTCGAATGGTGCTTTTTACATGCCACCAGCACTGGTGCCAGTCAGGTGGCACTGGCATCAGCCACAATTATGATTTTGAGATATGAATAAAATTGTTGTGTCTTGCGAGGGTCATTATGCCAAGAATTTTTGAAACCGAATGCAAAAGCAATTTTGTGTGTATGTGTCCATGGTTGTAGTTATTAATCCCTGCATGTCCCATGGCTTAGCAATGTGTATGCTTACATAATACCCATTCAACTATTTCCCCCTCCCTCCATGACTTCCTCCTTCTTTTCACTTCCAGATTTAATTTGATAAAGATGGTGAATACTGATGTTTACGAGCCAACCATGGCAAACTTGACCTCCAGTACAAAATGAAAGTGATGTAGTAATAAAGAAAGGAAACATCTTTAGCAATCAACAATAATACTGCACACACACACACACATACAAGCTTGCTTTCTAGCCTTGAGGTCCTGGATTCAGTCCCACTGCATGGCACCTTGAACAAGTGTGTTCTGCTTGGTTTTCTACTAGGTCCACTAAAGCCTTACGAATGGATTTGCTGGAATGGAAACTGAAAGAAGCTCATCATGTGTGTGTGAGTGTGTATGTGTGAGTGTGTGTGTGTGAGTGTGTATGTGTGAGTGTGTGTGTGTGTTACTGATAGCTTGTCTTGACCTCACATGGCAGTTGTAAGCGAATGTTACTATCATAGAAGTGGTGTCCTTCATTTCCAATCTTCTGTAAAAGCATGTTGGGTCACAGTGGCACTGAACCCCAAAACCATGTGATTCAGAAGCAACTGAATATTAAGTTTAATTTTTTCCTGGCTTCAAATTCCTTCTGCCTATGTCACTTCCATTTTGTGCAAGATGTCAAGATCCGTATTGGTCAACTTAAAAAACAGATACAATTAAGCATCTTTACCATTAACTTTTTAGCACTGAGATTACCTGTCTAGCATAATGCTTCTTCATTCATTCACATCGTTTCCAATTATTCATTGATTATTCTGTAGCTCTGAGATTTCGATGATGTGATTGTTTTGTCTTTAGAATGACATTGTAGAGTAGGTGTGAGAGGCTGGATCTGGTTGGTTTGAATATAAAGCAGGTAGAATATTCGAGTAAGATATGGCTGGTTTCAATGATAGTGGGTTCATTCATTTTAGAAACTATTTCTCTCTCTCTCTCTCATTTTACAAACCAAGATTAATAGTTGTGAGCTTTTTATGTTCCAGGTATTCTCTACCATTATCTGTCAATTATGTAATCTTGATTAATCTAATTTGCATGTAATTATAGCATCCTAATAGGTAATATACCTGATGTACTAACACCAAGAGGTACCTGTTGCCATGATAACTTACATATTAAAAAATGTTTATTTGATTATAATTTTTTTGTATTTTTTTTACCTGTTTATTTATTTGTTTTCTCATAATAAACCCTTCTTTTTTCCCCCAGCCCTCTTAGGTCTGCTCAATCAGTGCTGACCTCGGTCTTAACAACATCAACAACATTCCTTTTTCATCTTTGTTTATTCTTGAATCATTATTATTATTATTATTATTATTATTATTATTATTATTTATTATTATTATTATTATTATTATTTATTATTATTATTACTATCATCATAATCATCATTATTAATTTTAGTTAAGTGGCAAGCTGGCAGAACCGTTAGTATGCTAGACAAAATGCTTAGCAACATTTCATCTATCTTTACATTCTGAGTTCAAATCCTGCCATGGTTGACTGCCTTTCATCCTTTAGGGATCAATAAAATAAGGTACCAGTTGAACACTGGGATCAATGTAAATGACTAAGCTCCTCCTCTGAAATTGCTGGCAAGGACGACTTTACCTTTCATCCTTTTGGGGTCAATAAAATAAGTACCAGTTGAACACTGGGGTCGATGTACTTGACTCATCCCCACCCCCAAAATTACTGCCCTTGTGGCAAAATTTGAAACCATCATTATTATTATTATTATTGTTAACAACAATGTAATTATGATAGCAGGTATCATGTTTGCTAGTCTGTTTATCTGTTTCTCTTTCTCTTCTCTGGCTATCTTTCTAGCTTTTTTTTTTTACATCTATGTTAATATTAATTTAAGGTTATTATTTTAAAGTTTAAAGAAAAGTAGAGAATTTATCAATAAGGAAACTAGAGTGAAATTTATTATGAAATTCATTTTAAATGGAACTTGTCACCTGTTGGCTTATATCTCTACCATTTGAGCAATTTTCTTAAGCTATACCTACCTGTGGAGGTATCAGTCTGTCCATCTATCCACCAACCTCCCTAATTATCACCTATCTGTCTCTCATCTATCTATCTGACATAAGCATCTAATGTGTAGACTTCAACTTCAGGTTTCCAAACTCTAAAAACTGGTTTTGATCAAATGAGAGTAAGAAAAAAGAAAATATAATCCAATTAAATTGAGATGACCGAAATTGGAACAATTATTCTTTTCTACTCTAGGTACAAGGCTCAAAATTTTTGGGGAGGGTGTCAGTTGATTAGATCGACCTCAGTACACAACTGGTACTTAATTCTTAATTCATTGACCCCAAAAGGATGAAAGGCAAAGTCGACCTCGAGATTGGAACAATCATTGTAACACTACTGTTTATAGAATCCAGAAGAAAAATGAAAAACTATATCGCATTCTTATGAGTATGTTTTTAATATAAGCTGATACGGCTGTGGGCTTAAGAAGTTGCTTTGCAATCATGTAATACCTTGACAGTTTTATGGGCAAGTATGTGTCTTCTAGCATAGTCTTGAGATTGAAAATTTGCTTGATCCTTTTGGTTGCTGTCACAGATTTAGAAATTTTTAAGATTAGGTGAAAATTTTCAAATTTGACATATTGATGCAATTTTTCATACTGAATCCAAAATTGGGGTTCGTTTATTCCAGAAGAGCATTTAGAAAATTATTACAGTGGTTCAAAGTTTGATCATTTTTAGCCAATCAGAAAACAGGATTCAGAACTTGTCACTTTCTGCACGATAGCTGTCTGTCATGAGATGATTCTCAGCAAAACTTGTGGTAGTGGTTGCGATGGTGAGTGTCACATTTGCACACATACAGTGCCCTTGTTACAATGGAAACAGGGCAGACTACAGCTTTATTTGTTATTATGGAAACAGACACTACTGTTAGAATTATGGTCATGTGATTACATGATGGCTCTGCAGTTTCTTGGTGGCTTTTCTATTGGCTAAAATTGCCCCAAAGTTTGCAAATTTTAAAAGCTATTAATTTTTTATTTATTAATTTATGAAAAAAATTAATTTTATTTTCATAATTAGCATATGAAACTAAATTGGTACGACCAGTAAAAACAAAATGTGTGTACTACATCGTATGAAATGTGGTTGGTTTTAGAATGTACCCTAATATCAAAAACCAAGTTAACTCAGTTCCCATCTCTCAAGTACTCATGCATGGGCCCAAGTATACTCAATTCTTGTGCAATAAGGGTTAATAGTCCATTACTGTGTTATTGATATGTATATTATTGATCCAAAATTATTGAAAGGCAAGAGTCATTGCTAGCAGGATTCAAACTCAGAATTCTGTAACTGATGAAGCTCAATGATAATCAGGGTATCAGTAGTCTAATTAATACATTAATGAAGGTAGAAATGTATTATTTAGTTAATAATTTAAATTAGTTTGATATTATTATTATAAGTGGTTAATATTTTTGATAGGTGAAAATTTTTGAAGTTTTTGTTTATTTTTTTTGTTTTTATTTTTGTTTTACCAGTTTTCTATTGTGAACATTTTAAATTTATTTAACTGTTATGATTAAACTAAAAAAAAGAGAGAAAACAAGAACTAACTGAAATATTGTTTATTGCTTTGAATTTTATTTCAGTTTAAATTTCAATTCCATTAAAAAAAAAAATGTATTCAATTAAATTTCTTCCCATCCTCCTCTTGAATGATTTGACTTTATGAAAATTCCTCCAGTTTTATTAATTTGAAAACTTTAAATTTAAAAAAAAGTGAAAAAGAAAAACTCTAGAGGTAAAAAGAAAAATTGATGCAGGAACTTGCTTTGAGGGATTATGTTTTGGGATGCATGCCAACTGGTTTGATTGCATGTTGTTTTATCTTGTTTATGTAACGGTTTCACTGTCACATCATTGTTGTATAATGTGAACACCTACACAAAGACTAGTCAATATAGCCTTATTGTGAATGATTCCTAATGGTATTAAGAATCACAGGTGACATAATTATTTGTATACCTTCATTGAAATATATTTTATTGTATGTCTCTCAAATCAAGAATCTAGTTCAATAATCACATTATCCCACTCTAGAACCACTAATGGACACCAAGGTTATTGTAGTCCTCCTCCTCTTCTTCTTCTTCTTCTTCTTTGTGTTTGTATATTTGTATGTATACACATGCACACATATATGTGTATAAACAGTGGATTCTACTGTTGTAGACGACAGATGACGGTTCTGCAGTTTCTTGCAGAAAAACTGGCACAGTTTGGTTTGTTTATAGCGGTGAAATGTTTATCGTGATATACATCATCATCATCATTTAACGTCTGTTTTCCATGCTGGCATGGGTTGGACGATTTTGACTGAGGGCTGGCGAACCAGATGGCTGCACCAGGCTCCAATCTTGATCTGGCAGAGTTTCTACAGCTGGATGCCCTTCCTAACGCCAACCACTCTGAGAGTGTAGTGGGTGCTTTTACGTGCCACCAGTACGGGGGCCAGTCAGGCAGTACTGGTGACGACCTCGCTCGAATCTTTTTACACATGCCACCGGCACAGGTGCCAGTAAGGCAACGCTGGTAACGATCACGCTCGAATGATGCTTTTTACGTGCCACCGGCACGGAAGCCAGCTGGCCGCTCTGGCTCATTTTGTCCATCAAATCGACATTGCCTGTACTGGTGCACTGTGAGCCACACAGCAAATGTTGAAGGGATTACAGAGCAATGTGAAATGAAATGTTTGCATCATGTGCTCCCTACATCTGTTTCACTATTGTGATTATTTGCATCTTCTGCAGTAGGTGTTCATAGTTCAGTTGGATACTGAACCACAGTGCACATGTGTGTGTACGTGCGTGCATGTGTGTGTGCGTGTATGTGTCTGTGTTAAATTTCTGTCTTGTAACATAGTTGTTCAACAAGCAGAGATTGATAAAATAAGTACCAAACTTAAAAATAAGTACTGGACTTGATGTGACCAACTGAATTGTTGGAGGTAGTGCCCCCAACATGACTGCAAACTAATGGCTGAAACATTAAAAGAATATACATATATACATGCATGCATAGGTACAGTTTAATGTCTTGTAACAGCTGATGAATAGCCAGCATTTATCTCATCTAAGGAAGAATACTGTCTCACATATTAAACATATAATACAGCTTATCCTATAGAGTGCTTTGCCTGCTGATTCTGTATGTTCAGCCTTGTCAGAAAGGCCATGTCGTTACAGGTATCTGATGAATTTGTTTGGTGGTGGTGTTAAAATTTGGCTAACAGATGCAGGGTAGACCTGTTATTTCTTTATTTTTTGATAATGTTTTCTGTGACTACGTACTTGTGATATCTCCATCACAGACACAACCATTCCCTGCATGAGTCATCTTTCCTTTGGTTCTGTAAATCATTTTTGTATGTAGGTATCTTTGCACCACTGCTTAGCCGGTAATAATGGTGTGCACATTTTTGTTTTCTTTTGTGTGTATTAGACTTGTCACCGGTGAAAGATAGAAAAACATTTGTTTTCAGCTAAAATCACCTTTATTGTTTCCATTTGTCCATTCTTTGTATTGGGAAAGTTTTCCTGTTCTTCTGACTTTCGAACAAAGAGCAAGCTTATGTTTCAAAAATTTGATAATGAAAACAAGTGCATACAATTAATATGTTTTCAAAGTAATAGAAATTGTTTTAACCCTTTCGTTACTGTATTTCTGTTGAGATTCTCTATGTTTCTTTCAATTACTTTAAATATAACAAAGAATTTAATAAAATGACTTAGTTATCATTCAGCTAGTGTTAGGAACATAAATTGTGACTAAGGTTTGGTGGTAGATTATAATTCAAAACTTATGTAAACAATACATTTGTACTCAGAGCCAAAGCCGGTTTCAGCCGGGTTGGTAACGAAAGGGTTAATGTGAAAAAGAGAAGTTTTTGATTTTAAAGCAGAACTTTTTGCCAACGGAGTCCTGCCTAAAACATCATATTTTTTTTATGTCTAATAATTATCAACACAGACCATCACTAGTTTTATCTTTCTATTGTTTTACTTTGCGTATAATTAAGTTGATATAAAATTTGCATATAATTAAGTTGATATAAAATTTGCAGTTTTGTTACTCATTGTAATAAATGTTTGTGATTGGAAAAAATGTCAGAAATAGTTGCATGACTAACTTAGGAAAAAAAACTATAATTGATAATTATTACCATAATTTTAATATGTATGATTGCTTTAATTTTCGTGTTATTGTTGTTTTTTCCCCTCCTCTGATATCTAAATTAAGTCTGAACTATTGTATTTCCATATTCTTTAATCTCTGACATTTTACTTGTAAAGTCTAATATATCAGTTTTGATCTCACAATTCCTTCCCCGGTTTTACTTCATTCCATTACTTTTCCACACCACATTTTTCTCCCAGGTTGTATTGACTCACTTCATATTTTATACCTCATTGCTTGTTCAACTCCCCTGCACATATTGCACCTGCAACAAACCATTTTCAACTTGTCTTTCTTCAGTATTTATTAATCCTCTGAATTTACCAACACCCCTCTTCTTTGCTTTATACTGTACATACTTCATATAAATCTTGGCCAATTTACATCTGTACTTTTTCGTTGGTCTTTATCAAGTGTCTTATTTCTGGATATGTGTGAGGTATCAGATTAACTGTAACAAAGTTCTCATTTTCAATATCACTGACATTTTTCTCCTCCTATCAAACGTTTAACATTGTGCGATCACTAGCTCCACCTCTGACATCAAATATGAAACAAGCAATGTTATGTGCCTCATCCAGACACACGTCATGCTGGCATGGGTTGGAGAATTTGACAGAATTTGACTGGTCAGAGGACAGTGTTGAGCTCCAGTGTCAGTTTTAACATGGTTTCAGTGGCTGGATGCCTTTCCTTATGCCGGACACTTTACAGAGTGCACTGGGTGCTTTTCCATGTCATTGGCTCTAGTGGGGTCCTCAAATAGCCTGCAAGACAAGACCCCTTGATAGAGGTTGGGTGTAGTATAAGGGTATATGTCCTTATATATATATATATATATATATATATATATATATATATATATATATATATTATATATATATATATATTATTATATAGAAGGAGCTTCTACAGGACTAGAACTGTTTCATTCAAGAGAAATCTTCAGCAGATTTCTCTTGAATGAAACAGTTCTAGTCCTGTAGAAGCTCCTTCTATATAATAAATTAATTTTACTCTATGTATTGAGTACCTTATTTACTGTGGTTAACCCCGAATCAACCCGGGACCTACATATATATATATATATATATATATATACACACACACACACACACACACACACACACACACATTGCTTCTGTGTGTGTGTGTGTGTGTGTGTGTATAACAAACAGGATTTAAACTCATGATCACATGAACTGTTGGTCTAATCAGCGTATAATTACAACTTAATTGTATCTATGTACAATATCCTTGTTGTCATAAGAAGTAGTCTTGTAGAAAGAAATTATTGTCAATAATCATTCAAGCCACTTACCAGTCTATATTTCATGCGATGGATAATGATTATCAGTGAATGACCTAAGTGGATATTTAGATTGTTGATTTTCTTGTTGGAGAGAGCTGTGACTCATTGATGATACTTCAGCAGCTAAACCAAATACCTGCTTCTTAAACAACTTATTAGTGATTTTTTTTAAGAGTAAAATCTATTATACTGTGGCCCAAATTCCTTTTGGTTCAAGTATAAGCTTGAATGTTTTGAATAGATCACAAACTTGTTGCAGCATTGATTTTGGGAGTCTCAAATTTACCTAGCTTTCATATGACACTATTCATTATCAGTTTAAGATCTTGTTTTTTTTTTGTTTTTTTTTGTTTTGAAAGAAAACTTTGGGGGACTATGGCTTAGGCATGTCTAACCCATTACAACAAAATGTCTTTTTTTTTATTGATCATATTTAATGAATGATTTAAAAGTGGCATGCAAGAAACACTTAAGGAAATCAAAAAGATCTGAAGAGTAGTACAACGAAATTTCAATACATTAAGATGAGTTCAATACATTTCTAAGTACCATAATTGATTATGATAAATACTAAGGGTAAAACACTATAAATTATACAGTAAGACTTGCATGCTATGAAGTAATAATAATAGTGACAATAATAATAATAACGATAATAATGATAATGATAATAATTTCTTTTATTATTATGATAATAATAATAATAATAATAATATATTACAGGTGGATCAATAACAGATCAACATGATTTTTACACAAAGAACAGTGCAACATTTTGAAGCATCATCATTGTCGTCGTCATTTAGCAAAATAGTTTATTGATGTAAAGTAGCCAAGAAGATATGGTGCATTGGAATGGAATTATAGGTTTCTGACAACTGTGCTTCTTTCATATTACTAACATTGCTGCTTCTCAAAGACTGGGTTTTCATTCCTCAAGCCAGGAAATGCTTAAGTCATTGACAAGTGATAAGCTTATCAAAAGTAGACATACATCTTACTCTACTCTAGAATAGTTGCTCAAATACCCAGGGTACATCAGACACATATGCGCATGTGCACACACACACACACACAAACATATTTATACACTATGGGCTCCATTCATTTTCTGTTTACTAAATTTACTCACAAGGATTTGGTCAACCTGAAGTCATAGTAGGAAACACTTACCCAAGATGCCATGCAGCAGGACTGAACCTGGAACCATGTGGTTGGGAAGCAAGCTTCTTACCATACAGCCACACCTCTGCTTTGTGTGAAAAGTTTTTAAAAGGCGTAGGAGTGGCTGTGTGGTAAGTAGCTTGCTTACCAACCACATAGTTCTGGGTTCAGTCCCACTGCGTGACACCTTGGGTGTCTTCTACTATAGCCTTGGGCTGACCAAAGCCTTGTAAGTGGATTTGGTAGATGGAAACTGAAAGAAGCCCATCGTATATATATGTATATGTATACATGTATGTGTATGTTTATGTGTCTGTGTTTGTCCCCCCAACATCGCTTGACAACTGATGCTGGTGTGTTTACCTCCTCCATAACTTAGCGGTTTGGCAAAAGAGACCGATAGAATAAGTACTAGGCTTCCAAAGAATAAGTCGTGGGATCAATTTACTCGACTAAAGGCGGTGCTCCAGCATGACCACAGTCAAATGACTGAAACAAGTAAAAGAGTAAAGAAATTACTAATGAAAATGAGGCCTTACATAATGTAATATTGGACCTTGGTGCACCGTCTGTCGGGTTTCCATTCACCTATAATGCAATAACCTTTTCAATGTGTTTAGAATATCATGTGCTGTACCTAGTTTACAGCTTTACATATTTTATTTCTGAGAAGCTTCTGAACCAAACCTCTAAACAAACACCCACCTCCCATACTCCCTCTTTGCAAGCTCATAACACACATTCAGGGAAGCTGTCACCAGGTTTAGAAGAACCACTATTCTTGATCATATATCCATATATAAAAAAAAAATGTCCCCTTCACCATAACCAAATTTTCAATCACCATTATCATTAAGAACCCCACCTTCTCTTTCTCTCTCTCTCTCTAGTAAAATTCTTCTAATTTCAGTCTTTTCTTCTTATTTTACTGTCGTGTCTTCCACAACCCCTTCTCTTCTAAAGTTGTTTGTCTAAAATGCACTTTATGCACCCCTCTCATCCTAAACCCATAATAAAGATTACTTTCCTCAGTGTTTTTTGCCTCTGGATTTCAGTTCATTTAGAATTCATTTTTCCCCTCTGGTGCTTCCCTCTGTTTTCTCATTTTTTACTTTCACTTCCAGCGTCTCTTTATCTTTGTGTCCATCAATTTCCTAACA